>NW_017670784.1:277686-368432 GCF_001879085.1 Nicotiana attenuata
GAGGTAATGTCTCCTTTGGTAATGGAAAGAAAGGTGAGATCATTGGGGTTGGAAAGGTAGGCAAAACAGATTCTCATTCCATAGAGAATGTCTACCTTATAGATGGCTTGAAATATAGCCTAATAAGTGTGTCACAATTGTGTGACAGAGGTAACCTTGTGGCTTTTACCTCCACCAAATGCTTTGTGATTAACCTTATCATTGACAAGACTGTTTTGCAGGGAAAAAGAGTTAACAATATTTACATTGTAGATTTGTCCACTCTTTTAGAAAATGAACTCACTTGTTTAAGTGTGTTGGTTAACGATCCCCTCCTGTGGCGCAAAAGACTTGGTCATGCAAGTCTAAATCATCTCAACAAATTAGTCTCTAAAGACTTGGTGATAGGGCTACCTAATATCAAGTTCAAGGAAGACAAAGTTTGTGAGGCATGTGCAAGGGGGAAGCAGGTAAGGTCATCCTTCAAAAGCAAGAAAATGGTAAGTACAACCAAGTCGTTGGAACTGGTCCATATGGATCTATGTGGTCCAATGAGAACCATGAGCAGAGGTGGAAAGAAATATGTAATGGTGCTAGTTGATGATTATTCTAGATTTACCCGAGTTCTATTTCTAACCTCCAAAGATGAAGCATTTGACATGTTCTCTGCATTTGTTAGAAAAACTCAGAAACAATTAGGTAATCAACTTGCCTCCATTAGGTCTGATCATGGAACTGAATTTGAAAATTCCAAGTTTGCTGAGTTCTGTGATGAAAATGTTATAGATCATAACTTCTCTGCCCCTAGGACCCCTCAACAAAATGGAGTAGTTGAAAGAAAGAATAGAACTCTTGAGGATATGGCTAGAACCATGCTACTTTCTAGTAAATTGCCTCACAGCTTCTGGGTAGAGGCTGTAAGCACTGCATGTTACATAATAAATAGATGCATGACCAGACCTCTGGTAGAGAAGACTCCCTATGAGTTACTTAAAGGGAGAAAACCAAATATATCCCATCTTAGGACATTTGGTTGCAAGTGCTATGTGCACAATAATGGAAAAGACTCCCTAGGAAAGTTTGATCCCAGAAGTGATGAGGGAGTATTCTTGGGATATTCTTCACATAGCAAAGCATATAAAGTGTTTAATAAAAGAACTTTATTTGTAGAAGAAAGTGTGCATGTAGTATTTGATGAAACTAACATTCTTTCTGAGAGACAGGAACATGAAGATGAAGCCATTGGATTGGTAAAAGACTTGACTGAAGCATCAGCTCAGGTCAAAGTGGCACCAACAGAAGGAACAGGTGATGGAACAGGTTCTTCCATACAGGGCAACCTGACAGGGGGAAGAAATCAAAGTGGAATTGAAATAAATTCCTTGAAGGAACCTGTTCATGATCCTGTTCTTCAGCAAATGGCAGAAACATCTAGCGGAAGCCAGTTGGTTGTGAAACCTCACAAGTATCAAAGTTCTCATCCCATTGAGAACATTCTCACTGGTCCAACATCTGGAGTTAAAACCAGATCACAACTAAAGAATCTGTGTGCTTTTGATGCTTTTCTATCTATCATTGAACCTAAAAATGTTGTTGAGGCTTTGCAGGATGCAGATTGGGTTAATGCAATGCAGGATGAGCTTAACCAGTTTGAAAGGAGTCAAGTGTGGCACCGAGTACCAAGACCCAAGGACAGATCAATCATTGGTACAAAATGGGTCTTCAGGAACAAACTTGATGAAGATGGAACAGTTACAAGGAACAAGGCAAGATTGGTGGTCCAAGGTTACAGCCAGGAGGAGGGCATAAACTATGATGAGACTTTTGCTCCAGTTGCAAGACTAGAGGCAATCAGACTTCTCATAGCCTTTGCAGCACATATGGAATTTACTCTTCATCAGATGGATGTCAAAAGTGCCTTCCTAAATGGCTATCTAAAAGAAGAAGTGTTTGTGAAACAACCTCCAGGGTTTGAGAGTAAGGAATGTCCTGAGCAAGTGTACAAGCTGGACAAGGCTCTCTATGGACTTAAGCAGGCCCCAAGAGCATGGTATGAACGACTGTCGAAATTCCTGCTGGAGCATGGTTACAAGAGAGGTAAAATTGATAGTACCTTATTCTTAAGGGGAAAAGGTAAGGATCTCCTTGTTGTACAAATATATGTTGATGACATAATCTTTGGGGCCACCACTGACAAGCTAAGTAAGGACTTTGCAAAATTAATGGGGAGTGAGTTTGAAATGAGCATGATGGGTGAGCTTAATTTCTTCTTAGGCTTACAGATCAAACAAAGTCCAAATGGAACCATGATCCATCAGCAGAAGTATACAAAAGAGCTAATCAAAAAGTTTAAAATGGAGGAATCTAAAGAAATAGACACACCCATTGCAACTGCCACTAAATTAGATGTTGATGAACCTGGTTCATCAGTTGATCAAAAGTTGTATAGGGGTATGATTGGTTCACTCTTGTATCTCACTGCCAGCAGACCTGACATTGTTTTCAGTGTAGGGCTTTGTGCTCGTTTTCAGGCAAATCCAAAAGAGTCTCACTTGACTGCTGTCAAGAGGATACTGAGATATCTGAAAGGCACCACTGATCTGTGCCTTTGGTATCCTAAAGGTAGTAATTTTGATCTAGTAGGATATGCTGATGCTGATTATGCAGGGTTCTTAGTGGACAGGAAAAGCACCTCAGGTATGGCACACTTCCTTGGTTCATGCCTTGTGTCATGGGCTACCAAAAAGCAAAATTCTGTGGCCCTATCTACTGCTGAAGCTGAATATGTTGCTGCTGCTTCTTGTTGTGCTCAACTGCTATGGATCAAACAACAGCTGGTAGATTTTGGAATTGAAGTGGGATGTATCAATATTCTGTGATAACACTAGTGCTATAAGTATGACAAAAAACCATGTTCATCATAAGAGGACTAAGCACATAGATGTTAGACACCACTTCTTAAGAGATAACTATGAGAAATGATTGATTTCAATAGAATTCTGTGCCACTGATAACCAAATAGCTGATATTTTCACTAAAGCACTGAGTAGAGAAAACTTTGAGAGGAACAGGTTGGAATTAGGGATGATTAAGATCACCTAATAGGTCCAGTTCAGAATGCACAATGAAAAAAAAATTAAACAAAATTTATTTATTTTTGGTTAGGAGTTCTAACTTTGTGTAAATATCTAGAGCAATTCTTACTCAGTTTCATACTTTAATTAGTATACTACTGTGACATGTGTATATATATGATTCACTGATCTCTTACAATGTTTCTTCTATTTTGGCATTTGAGGCATGTTCAAGAGAGTTCTAAATGAAGAACCTGGTTTATCAGTATGTGTTCATATGAAAAGCTCAGGTATGTTTTCTATACTCTGCACAATTAGAAAGATTATTTTTCCAATCATGCGAAGAAGTCCTACATTTATCAAATTCCCAGAAATTCTATCCGTTGAGCATTGAACCATTTTCGTTCCCCTAGAACTCTAAAAATCGGATTTTTGCCTAAAATCTAGCGAGGCCTAATAATCACTAAGAGATCGGAATTACACCTTGATTAGACTTCTACTTGACCTCTGAAAAGTTGCCATTACTGCATTTAAGTCTAATCACCTTTAAATACACCACACCCCTCCTTCATTAGTCCATAACCGTCAAAACTCTTCTCTAGTTCTGAACGCCCTCTTCTTGTCCAGAAATCCCAAATCTTCTTTCCTCTCAGAAATTCCCAAAACTCCTCCATACTCGAAGAACCATGTCTAACCCCCAAGAGAATCCTGGCAATCCCCCACCAGCATCTCCCTCTAACACATCCTCATCTACTTCTCCTATTGAAAACCCAAAACCTAGGTTTCACAGGCAGAAAATGCTAGCTAGAAAAACTGTAGCCTCTAGAGCTTTAAGAAAGCTATAAGTGAGAAATTGAAGGCTAGCCAGAGGAAGGAAAGTCATGCTCAAGAATCTGACTCAAACTCTGAGTCTGATGATTTTATTTCTGCCACCGAAGGTGAAGAACATGGGTCATATGACACTGAAAATATACAAGAAACTCCTGGTGAGGTAATTTCTTGCTTGGTATTCTCTGATGTTGTTGAAAGTGTAGAAAATAGGTTTGTGTTTGTTGGTCCTGTTAAAGATGTAAAGGGGGCTGATTCTAGTAGAAGAGGAGGTAAAAAGAAAGAAAAAGAGAGAAAGGGAGTCAGTGGTGATGTGAGGGGAAATAAGAAAGAAAAAGTATTGGCTATCTATGGAGGTGTTGAAGAAGGCGGCAACAAGTCAGGGGGAAGTGGTTCTTGGGAGGTTGCTGAAGGGTTTGTTAATTTAAGCAAGCAACAAGATGAACCTGGTTCATATGCTGAGGAGACTCTGGCTGATCTTCTGAAGAAGGTTAGGGCCAGTTATGATCCAAATAAGCGTAAAGCTTCCACACAAAAGGCTCTAACTGCTTCCAAGACAACAAAGAAAAGCAAAATGTCATCCCAAAACCTACTGTACCTTCAGTACCTAAGGGAAGAGCTACCAAGAGCAGGGTCAAACGAAGTGAAGCAGAATTACAGAAAGCTCTGGAAGACAGCAGGAAGGAAAAGAGGGAGAAGGGAAAAGCAAAGGTTGTGGAAAGTTCTGAGGTTGCAGAAGAAGAAGAAGAAGAGGAGATGGAAGTGGTCCATCAAGAAAGAGGAACAACTGAAGAGGTTCCAACACCCAAACCAAAAAGTTCCAAGGCTTCTTCTAAGAAGTCTTCCTCTGTACCTGTACCTGCGGAATCTTCTTTAACCAAAAGAACTAGGTCTGCTGTGAAAGGTAAACAAAAGAAAATTGTTGAAGAAGATGAAGAGTGGAGTGGTGGAGAAGAAGAAGAATCTGAGAAAGAACAAGACAGGTTTGCCATCTTTGGCAAAAGAAATTTTTTGAAAGGAAGGCTGCTGAAAGACCTGGATGAACCAGGAATGAGGAGGTTGGTAGATGCTCTTACTGCACAAGGGTAGAAGGACATGGTCCTTGAATTGGATGGCAGGCTGGCCAGGAATGAACTAATTGAGTTTATGGCAAATGACACTGTGAAAAATGGGGTAGTCTCCAGCCTGGTGAGAGGAGTAAAAGTGGAGTTTGATGCAGTCAAATTGGGTGAGATTCTGGGCATACCTAGTGAAGGGTATGATGATTATACAAGGCAAAGGTGGCCATGTCTGGAATCTCTCCCCACTGCTCTTCAGATTACTAGAAATTTTTGTGATGCTGCAACTGCTGAAGATGTACCTGAAGCCAGGTTTGTGCAGAAAAATGAGATGAGACCTGAGCACAAGGTCTTGTTTGAATTTGATAACAAGTGCCTGCTGCCCAGACAGGAGAGGAGGCATACTGCCAACTACATGGACCTGGTTCTTATGGAGTGCCTTGTGATAAGAATGCAGATAAATTGGCCTGCTTTTATTGTCAAATTACTAGATAGGGTCATTAATGGCTCCAAGGCACATGCAACTCCATATGGGTTCATACTGACTAATGTGCTGGACAGGCTAAGGGTGCCTTTGAAGAAATGGGAGATGGCATCAAGCAAGGAGCATTTTGGTGTTAAGACCTTATTGGCTTGTGACTATCCTGTCAATGCCATCCCAGTTGAACCTAGTTCATCTCTGAAGACACCTGTGAACAGCAAGGTTAGGGCTTTGGTTCAAGAGTGTGGAACTAAGGATGCTGAAATTGCTAGGCTTCAGGATCGTGTTGCTGAATTGGAAGCTGAAAGAGATGGCCTTAGAGCTGAGATAGCAAAAGAAAAAGAGAAAAGTGATGGGATGCTTCAGAATATGCTCAACCTTCTCCGAACCCAGCCCTCTAGTTCTTCCAAGCCCTAGGTCCTCCAGTTGTTGCTTTCTGAACCAGTCTACTACCCCAGTGACCCAGATTAGGGACTTTTTCTGTTTTTGCTCATGTTTGGAAGTTTTTTCTTTCTTTTTGTGGTTTGTAGGTGGAAACAAATCTTATCAATGAAAACTGCTGATTCTCTTGTTCTATGAAGATTTTGTTCTTAATAGTTGAATGTGTTTGTTGATTATTGATGATTTAATCCATGTTTTCACTTACAGTTGCCCAAGTGGCCATGAGTAATTACTAAATTCTGGGATTCACAATGTATGCAACTTTTTGATGATGCCAAAAGGGGGAAGAGATATTGTGCTTTAATCTTTATTTTAAATAATGTGATATTTATAACCTAATTAAACCTGGTCCTTGATGATAAGTTAAAATTCTAAGTTAAGTGTTGATGGTTAAGTTGAGCTCTTACAGATTTTTTGATCCATAAAAGCACAGAGTTTGTCATCATCAAAAATGGGGAATTTGTTGGCCTAAATTCAGGTGAAGTTTTGAAGAATGACAAATGAACTCAGTCATAGACCAGGTCCATCATGTGAGGCACAATATTTATCAACCTAGACATGTGAGATACACATGAAGAAGATAAGTCTCAGTGATCAAGCAGCAATATCTCCTGAACTAATCGAAAAGGTTGCATTGGATGAGGAGAGAAAGTCTTCTCATGGGAAGAGGACACAATCCGGATAAAGGATAGGGTTGGAGTTTGCATTGTTCAAGGACTCAACTTCGATGGAAGATCAACAATTGAGTCTCAATCAAACTCTGATTACTAACTCATTAAATAACAGTGATTGTTCTCTTTTCAGGTAATTGCACAAACGCAGAAGTTAAACTAAATTGAGAGCAAAAGAGCAAGGCAACTTTGCAAGCAATTTATGTGAGATTCAAGTGTGCATTCCTGAAGCTACTTGGAAAAGATAGAAGAACCAATTCCATTGTGTCTTTATTTTATTTTAGTTCAATTGTAGTAGGTGTTTTAAAGTTGTACCTTTCCAGCTTTCAAAATAAGCAATTGTATTAGGTACTTTGAGTATTCAAGTTAGAGTTAACTTGAAGGTGTCGCAACAGTTGAGGCTGTATGCTACACTGGGATTAGAGTTTAATCCTTAGGTTTACAAGAGTTTTGTAAATGTTGTTTTGGCTCAGTGATTTTAGTGGAAGTTTGGGAAAGTCCTACTGAGTAGTAGGTCGTGGTTTTTCACCCTTTGAGCCAGGTGTTTTCCACGTAAAAATCTTTGTGTTCTTTATTTTATGTACTCTTAATTCCGCAAACAGTAGTAGTAAGTGCACCTATAAGAACCAGGTTCTTCTAGAGCGAAAAATTGGATACCACACAAATCACCCCCTCTTGTGTGGTATTGACGTTAAGAACATCATAAACTCTACATATCATTAGATATTCGATTGGGCCGTCATTGTTGAGAGAAGGAACCCTAGAACTCGAATTCAAGGGGATTGAACTTCAAAAAGGTAATGTCTTCACCCTCTAATTGATTCTAGCATTGGATTAATGATTATAGACTCTAGTTCATGAGATATGAGTTGATGGGTTTGATAGAAAAGCATGAACAATTATAGGTTTCGGGTGTTGATTGTTTATTATTGGTTGAGGGCGTTGTTTACCTTATGGGTGATAAAGAATAATGTTGATTATAACCATTTGAGACTTTAGAATTTATCTAGGAGCAAGAGAATGTGTTATTGGGTGTAGAGACACCATTAACAAGGACTATGAAGCTTTATGTCACCAAGTGTTAGAGAAAATGCTTAAGTGACCAAAACATGAGAATTATTGCTAATATGGAATCCCTTTGACATGTATTGATTTAGATTAAAGTTGAAAGGGTTGGCGAATGTTGTATTACGCTCAAGAGCAGGAACTTAAAGTATGTGAGGCTAACTCTCTATGTTTGGGAATGTTAATGATTCTCCCTACACTGCGTTTCATTTACGACGTTACTAATTGCCTTAGAAATATAGTTTAGCCTAGTTCCTTGAATAGTTGTAGAAATTCTATTCTTTAGCTTCATCACTCGTTCATGACTTCCGTTATGAACGATGTGATCTCAGTGTGTATTCAGTGTGGACTTGGGTTTGATTCCCCCGAGGCTTAGTATAGATTACTCAGTATGCCATAAATTGTTGAAGTTTCAGTGTTCAAAATCAGTTCAAGAATACATGTCTCAGTCTAGTCCTATTCAGTATTCTAGTATTATGTAACTCAGTGTGATTCAGTATTTCAATATCATGTATTGCAGTATGATTTGTCAGTTCATGATTTTAAATCCCCGAATGTTGAACACCTGTATTTGGGCTTGAGGCCGCAGTTTATACTATATGCATCTCTGGACCTGAGGCCGTAATTTATGCTTTATGCATCTTTGGGCCTGAGGCCGCAGTTTATGTTTTATGCATCTTTGGGCCTGAGGCTGTAGCTTATGCTTTATGCATTTTTGGGCCTAAGGTCGTAGTTATGTATATGTATACTTGGGCCCGAGGCTGCAGTTTGTGCACATATATATTGGGCCTGAGGCCGTAGTTCAATATTCAGATAAACGGTTTGTTCATCATTCAGAAGATGGAGTATTCATATCCTTACTTCCTTTGTTCAGTTCAGTTATCAGTAATCAATTCAGTTATCAGTAATCAATTCTCAGTTATCAGTTATCAGTTATCATTTCAATTATCAGTTATTAGTTAAGTTATAAGTTATCAGTTCAGTTATTAGTTATAAGTTATCATTTCAGTTTCAGTTTCAATAGTTATCATTTTAGTTATCAATTATCAATTCTCTGTTATCAACTTAGTTTCAGTTTTAGCATTTATAATTGTTTCTTTCAGTTGCTTTACATACCAGTGCAATTCAAATGTACCGACGTCCCTTTTGCCTGAGGCCTGCATCTCATGCAGGTAATGATTTACAGGTTGATGAATCAGAGTGCTAGGATTCTCGTACCAGCTATTTGGTGATCCCCGGTTCTTTCAGGACATTATCATTACTATAGTCTTCAATATTTTCAAATAGGCAGTGTTTTTAGTACTTCATTAGAGGCTTCATAGACTAGAGTAACAGTTACACAGAGTCTCAGGCTTTTCATGTTAAGGTTGGCTTCAAATATGTTTCAGAATTGTATTAGTATTTCCACACTTTGATTTATATCTTCCAGACTTTCAGTATATCAGCATGTGTTAGTATATCTTCCGCATTCAGTATGTTATGATATTACATGTTGATTCAGCCAGCCAGTTGGTTCGCACGGTCACATGTAGTCAGGCACCGAGTGTCGTGTTATGTCCAGGCCCAAGTTTGGGGCGTGACAAAGCTTGGTATCAGAGCACTAGGTTCAAGAGTCTTAGGGAGTCTATGAAGCCGTGTCCAGTGGAGTTTCCTTTATACGTGTGTGCCGGCCACTCATATAAATGGTTAACTACCAAGACATTCAAGATTGTCTCACTTCTTTCTACTCTAGATCGTGCCATGAAGCTTAGAGCAATAGTTAACCTTCTCTTCCTATCGAATTCCAAATGTATTGGATGCCCAAGCGACGCGCAGGAGAAACTTAAGGTCCTAGAGAGGATAATTGCCCATTAGGGTATAATTATGGAGTACATGTTGGTAAATATGAGACTTGAGAGGATGTTAAAAGTGGGATGCAATGGAAAGTTGTACAAATTAGAGCATAACCTTATCAGAAGTACAAAAGCAGTTATCATGTCTTATGGTTATCAGTTTACCTCAGTTACCAGTTATACTGTCTTTCAGTTCGCAAGTTTATGGTTATTCAGTGCGCCAGTATTCAGTAATATGTTACCAAATATCCAGCTTTCAGTGTGTCAAAATTTTTGCTGACTTGTGAGTATACAGTGATGCATATGGGTTCTCAAATAAAATGTGAGTAACAGTGATTATAGCAAAACCTTCGCATATTTTAGGTCTGGATTAACACCAAGACTCACCGGATGGCGCAGGAAGTGATTTATCAGATGATGGTATACTTTAAAGGATAAGTTTGTACCTGGTAGTGTGTTCGTATGTGTTCTACCTCCTAGAACAACTTTATTTAATTCTTGGAAATGGAGCAACAAGTTGGATGATGATAGTTCAAATGTCACACCTTAACATTGGTCACTATAGTTTTGGACAGAAATGAGCCTAAGGGCAAAATACCTAGGAGTCAGAAGCGTTTGTTATTACCAAAGATGTGATCTCATACAACTCATGTATATGACTAAGAAGACATCATGTACAAAATGAGAACCAAGAGCAGCCAATAGTGAATTTCAGGGAATGATTTTGACTTGTTTAGATTTATCCAAATCAGAACAAGAAGTACCACGTTAGTAAGTTACTATAAGAAGCAGCTATTGATGCAAGATAAAAGATATGGCAGTTCCCCCTTAGGTTGTGTGACTAAATGATTACCCCGGATGTTTATAGTATGATATGATTTTGTATTGTATTGATTGGTTGGGGTTAGATATTCCAATGTTGTTTAAGACAGATGAACTTTCCTAAGTGCGATCCATGTACATGGTCCAAAAAAAGGGTAAGTATGCGACCATAGAACATGGTCGGATGGTGAGGGAAGTTAGAAATAATCTTACGCCTCACTTTAGTTATCCAAAGTAGAACAAGAAAATGTGGTTCTAGCAGGTGGTTAGTAAAACAATAGTAAGTAAGTCTTGAGTTGATACAGTGAATTAGCAATTTCAGTAGAGCTAGTAGAGGTACAATTTGATCCACTTAGCCAGGTTAACTATAGTGAGTGGATGACAATTTGAAATACCAAACGCGTGTTAGAACCCAAAGGGTTTAAGTTAAACCCGAAGTACAGCTAAAGTGGGAAAAACAATTCAGCTAGGTAGTAATAGAGCCAACTACAGAAAAATAGCCTTTAAGAATTATCGAAAAGGGGTCTTCCCAAGATTGACAGTGTAAGTAGAGTTAAATCATTAAGATTGTGTATGATAGTTGTGAATAGATTAGCCTTCCGTTTATGTAAATAATTTAGTTTTTCCTAGTAAGAAAGATTTCTCAGAAGTAAGTTGGAAAATGAGTCGTCATTGACGTAGAGTGCAAAGAATTGCAAAAATTAAGGAAAGTTATTTGGATCCCAACAAAAAGAGAAGGATCCAAAAGTATAAGACCTTTGGTCTAAGGGGTTATGTGAAAACTTTCAGTAAGTCCAGTTAGAGATTTGAAACCCGTATAGTTAGCATGGGATATGAAAAAGAAAATCAGTTCGGTAATGAGGAAAAGTTGTATAATTACCCCAGGGATTATGTCTAGCATGTGTAAGAAATACAAAGTGAGTAGAATGATCACCGAGTTTAGTTATTGATGATAAAGTGATCACAGAAAAACTATAAAATCATACCTATTTATGTGTCACAAAGGTAGTGCCATTACATGAGACTCTAGTCTTCGGAGTATTGGTCAAAGACTCAGCTGACAACAATTATATAAGTGTTTTCAGGAAGTGCTTAAGAAGATAATGTGTGGGAAGTATAACTCATGATTGAGGTAGATAAGAGACTCTAGTGAAAGAAGTTCACCAGCCAAGATAGGAGTTCGACTTCGGACTTCGAAGATGACGAAGTTGTTGTCTAGAACAGGACTTGTTCCCCCTTAGTAGCCAAAGAGAAGGAGAAACAATTTGATGATCCCTACGTGTTGCAGTTGAAAGAGGAGATTCACAAGTATAAGACGATGGCTTTTGAATAATGGGGAGATGATGGTACTTTGAGGTACCAAGACAGATTGTGTGTTCCAGACATAGATGGACTTAAAGAGGGAAGATCATGTTAGAAGCCCATAATTCCAGGTATTCTTTCCATCAGATTCCCCAAATATGCATCATGACAAAGGAGATTTATTGGTTGAATGACATGAAAAAGAACGTCACAGACTTTGCATCCAATTGTCCGAATTGTCAGCAAGTGAAAGTGAGCAGCAGAAAGCCTAGTGTTTTATCACAGAATACACATATTTTGAGTGGAGATGGTAAATATGAAATTTATAACGGGATTATTTTGCTCATTTTAAAAGCATGATTTGATTGGTTGATTGTAAATCGACTTACTAAGTCAGCACATTTAGGAAATCGTCTGATTGCATGGGACTCTGTGGTCCGTCATTTCGGACCGTGGTGCTAAGTTTGCAAGTAAACTTTCAGAAGTCATTTCAGAAAGGATTAGGCACAAGTTTTTCATCCTCAAAACGATGGCCATGCAGAGCGCATTATTCAAACAGTTGAGGATGTGTCCTTGATGTTGAAAGTAATTGGGATTATCACATACCTCTCATTGACCTTGCTAATAACAACCTACCATTCTAGTATCAAGATGGCACGTGCGAGACTATGTATGGGCGAAGGTGTAGATCGCCAATTGGTTAGTCCAAAGTTGGTGAAGAGGAGTTGTTGGGACCAAATTTGGTCTATCAGACTATAGAGAAGGTTAAGTTGATTCAAGAGCGTTTGAAGACGACTCAGAGCCACCAAAAGTCCTATTCGAGCGTGCGGCATAGAGACCTAGAGTTTCAAGTTGATGATTGGGTGTTTCTAAAAGTTTTGCTTATGAAAGGCGTTATGAGATTTGGGAAGAAGGGGAAGCATAGTCCCCGCTATATTGGGCCATATAGATTCTTGCGAAGGATCGGTCAATTAGCGTATGAGTTAGAGTTTCCACCATAATTAGTGGTGGTACAGCCAGTATTTCACGTGTCATGTTATAACATTCAAGTTTCCATTACTCAGATACCCATGTCAGTTCAGTTCTCAGATACTCATGCTGGTTCAGTAATCAGATACTCATGTCAGCTCAATACTCAGCTACTCATGTTAGTCCAATACTTAGACATTCATGCCAGCTTAGTACCCAGATTACTGAAATATTCGTGCCAGTTCATTATTCATATACCTATGTTAGTTCAGTATTCACGTATCCATGACAGACCAATATTCAGTCAACGCAGTAGTCATTCAGTTCAGTATCTCAACAATTCAGTAATCATGTATTCATTCAGTTAGTATGCAAGTGTTAATGAAAGTTCATGTTTCCACCAGACCCATTTAAGGTATGGAGTTAGCAGAAGTTACAGTTAGGATAATCATTCGAGGACGAATGATCCAAAGAGGGGAGATAATGTAACACCTCGTACATTCGGACTAGGTGTGGATATGTTAAATGGTTATTAATTTGATATTTTAGACATATGAAGTCCTAGAGGGATGATTATTGGTGAAAATAGTTGTTTTAGAATCAAGAAGGAAAGTGAGGTGCATAAGATTCGGCAAAATCGACTAAGTTTACAGAATCTTCCAGCAGGGTTTAGTGAATATGTGAAAAGAATTTGGGAAATATCAAAGCATGAAAGTTGTAGGTCTTTGAAATACCTTTCGAACGATATATTGTGGAGCCCAAACGGAGCTCTGTGCCAAACGTTATGCCCGTTTTACAAAACAACACGCAACCACCGCGCCTGGACCGTGACCGCGGTCGTGAGGCAGTGTTCCTGCTATTTACCACGGTCCGACCGTGGTCAGGCCTACAAGGGGCGTGGTGGCGGACTTGGGGAGTCATTTTTAGCCCTATTTCGTCCCCCACAGCCCCAAAACATAAAAACTTGCTCTAGAAAGGAAAGCTCTCAAAGACCTAACTCCTTAAGGATCCCACCACCACCCAAGGTAAGTTCTAATGGTGATTCTAAGTTAATTTAAATTTCCCAGCATCTTATTAACATGGGTAAACACTCCATATCATTAGACATTCGATTGGGGCGTCATTGCTGAGAGAAGGAACCCTATAACTCGAATTCAAGGGGATTGAACTTCAAAAAGGTAATGTCTTCACCCTCTAATTGATTCTAGCATTGGATTGATGATTATAGACTCTAGTTCATGAGATATGAGTTGATGAGTTTGGTAGAAAATAATGAACGATTATAGGTTTGGGGTGTTGATTTTTGATTATTGGTTAAGGGTGTTGTTTATCTTCTGGGTGATAAAGAATAATGTTGATTATAACGATTTGAGACTTTAGAATTTATCTAGGAGCAAGAGAATGGGTTATTGGTGTAGAGACACCATTAATAAGGACTACGAAGCTTTATGTCACCAAGTGTTTGAGAAAATTCTTAAGTGACCAAAACATGAGAATTATTGCTAATATGGAATCCATTGACTTGTACTGATTTAGATTAAAGTTGAAAGGGTTGGTGAATGTTGTATTATGCTCAAGAGTAGGAAGTTAATATATGTGAGGCTAACTATATGTTTGGGAATGTTAATGATTCTCCCTACACTATGTTTCTTTTACGACGTTACTAATTACCTTAGAAATATAGTTTAGCCTAGTTCCTTGAATAGTTGTGGAACTTCTATTCTTTAGCTTCATAACTCATTCATGACTTTCGTTCTGAACGTTGTGAGCTCAGTGCATATTCAATGTGGACTTGGGTTTGATTCCCCCGAGTCTTAGTATAGATTACTCAGTATGCCATAAATAGTTGAAGTTTCAGTGTTCATAATCAGTTCAAGAATACATGTCTAAGTCTAGTCCTATTCAGTATTCCAGTATTATGTAACTCAGTGTGATTCAGTATTTCACTATCATGTATTGCAGTATGATTCTCAGTTCCTTAGTTTAAATCCCTGAATGTTGAACACCTGTATTTGGGCCTGAGGCCGCAGTTTATGCTTTATGCATCATTGGGCTTGAGGCTGTAGTTATGTATACGTATACTTGGGCCCCAGGCCGCAGTTTGTGCACATATATATTGGGCCTGAGGCTGCAGTTTAATATTCAGATAAACAAGTTGTTCATCATTCAGAAGAGGGATTATTCATATCCTTACTTTCTTTGTTTAGTTCAGTTATCAGTTATCAGTTATCAGTTCAGTTATCAGTGTAGTCATCAGTTATCAGTTCAGTTATCAGTTATCAGGTATCTGTTATCATTTTTCGGTTTTAGTTTCAATAGTTGTCATTTCAGTTATCAATTATCAACTCTCGGTTATCAGCTTAGTTTCAATTTCAGCATTTATAATTCTTTCTTTCAGTTGCTTTACATACCAGTGCAATTCAAATGTACTGACGTCCCTTTTGCCCGGGGCTTGCATCGTGAGATGCAAGTAATGATTTACAGGTTGATTATTCAGAGTGCTAGGAGTCTCGTACCAGCTATTTGGTGATCCCCAGTTCTTTCGGGGCATTATCATTACTATAGTCTTCAGCATTTTCAAACAGTCAGTGTTTTCAGTACTTCATTAGTGGCTTCATACACTAGAGTAACATTTAGACAGAGTCTCAGGCTTTTCATGTTAAGCTACGTTGGCTGAAAATATGTTTCAACATTGTATTAGTATTTTCGCACTTTGATTTATATCATCCAGACTTTCAGTATATCAGCATGTGTTAGTTTATCTTCCGCATTCAGTATGTCATGATATCACATGTTGATTCAGCTAGCCAGTTGGTTCGCTCGGTTACATGTAGTCAGGCACCGAGTGCCGTGTTACGTCCAGGCCCAGGTTCGGGGCGTGACAAGCGACGAATGATAAAGATGAGTAGTACCATGAGAAGGTTGAGCATTTTCAGCAACACTAGGCATCCTTGATGTTTGTGAACTCGTTCATGTCTACTATTGTCATCAAGGATCTAATAAATATTACATGTTAGATAAAAATACTTTTATATGATTAAAATTTCATTAAAAATGTCTAAAGCTTATGAAATGGAGTTACCTGTTCACCTGAGGTGCCATTGCTACTTTGAGGCATAAATGCATCAGGAGCATATTTGCACATAAATTGTCTTATTTGGAGTAATTCTGATTGCTTTATCTCCTGATTTTGTTTCATCATATTCATTTCTTCATTTTGTTTCTCCTTTAACTCGATTATCTTCTGTTCTAACATTTGTATAACCTCATTAGAAGAATCATCTGCAATAATATTTCCTAAGGAAGACCTACTACCCCATAGAACAGAAGGAGTTGGACCAAGTCCTAAACCACAAACATACTCACTTTTTTCATTTCCCAACACCTGAGAATACACATCGCCTTCCAAAGCAACACTACGAGGAGGTTGCTCAGTAGATCTCTCACTATTGCTCATCCTTTCATTTATCATTTTCTGACCATAGAATACACAATAAGTCAATTTTGGAATTCATGAGCAGGAAAAAATGCATATTGTTTGACGGAGTCATCGAACCAACGAAATAAAAGAAAGAATAAATCATACGATTGTCTTGACAAAATCATCATCCAGTGCCCTACCACCTTACGTTTTTTATGAGTTAATAAGCAAATTTCTTCTCGTGTAGGCTCAATCCCATTTACAGCCTAATACAATAAAAATGATATCAGATATGCATCACAAAAAAGGTTTAAAATATTATAGTTTGTAATTTTCACAAGTTTACCTGTGCATTCATCAAGGTAGCAATACTTTTGGATCCTCTTGTGTGAGGCATCGTTTGCTAGGCCCTATTGTTTCTATTTACATGGGTGCGTCTCTGTAATCAAAATATTAAAACTATATCTTATAAATCATAAATAAAAATTGAGCATAAATAAAATAAAAACGCTATGAAAATGAGCAGAGTAGGAGAATTTTCAATGTTCATACCTTAGCTTTATTAGAAAGCCAATAAGAGACAAGACCACTCCATTGATCCCTCGGTATGCGACTTGGTCTATCTTTTAGTAATGCATCTTTAGTCTTATATTTTGGCGTATACTCACCCTTTAACTCGCAGTTGTAATCTTTCATTTCTTTCCTAGTGACTTTAAGACCCACGCTTCTCTACGTTTTGGGATAGAGAACTTCTTCTAAAAAAAAGAAAAGCCAACATTTAGAAGATAACATCATTTATAAAGAGCACGTTCACAAATAATAATAATAATAATAATAATAATAATAATAATAATAATAATAATAATAATAATAATAATAATAATAATAATAATAATAATAAGAACAACAACAACAACAACAACAACAACAACAATAATAATAATAGTAACTTTCCATACCCTCACAAAATGCACTAATTTCTTCTTTTCCTCTTTGTAAAAATTTCTCCAATCATCTACATGTAGAGGTGTTAGCTCTGAAGTTCTAGCAATAATTCTTAGAAAGCTAGCAAGCTTTCGACCCTCTTTCCCAATAGCTTGGTTACGATTATTAAACGGCACATCAACAGTCTTCCCCGGCAGACATTTTCAAATATCTTTTAGTAAAGTAGGCCCACGAACCTTTTTTGCTTATGAATTACATAGAATGAAAAAAATCCGAATAAGGTGGTGACTTCAAGAATTCTAACTCCAGATACTTTAACATTACTCTGTTGAAAAAGACTACCAAAGCAGGAGTATTACTATAAATACCACAACATTGTCAAGAAATTATAATAAAGTGCTCATATTGGAACTGAAGTTAAGGCCGTAGGAAATCAAGAATCATCACATGAAAGGACGCAAGCACCTCATCCTAATAATTAAGTTGTGTTCGTTTCACAATTTTCAACAAAACCAGAAGATGCAGACACAACTAACAGAACCTTACTCCTATACATGTAGTGTGTGAGCCTATCCTATGCATGAGAGTTGGCCCTTTTACCCAACAAAGTAGTCCACAACTAACAGAGCTTTTAACTAACAGAGCTCTTAACTAACGGAAGGTTCACCAAGGCCAAAGTAGTCCACTGAAGCATTAGCAACTGTTTTAGCTAAGAACAAACTCATCCAAATTCACACATACTAGCAAATGAAAGCTATCATCTAATGTTATACATAATCAGATTGCAATACTATAGAAGCATTACCTGGATCTTCATCATGTTGAATCTTAGTGCCACCATCAGAACTATTCAACTCATTAGATTGACCATCATGTGCTTGGGTGTCAGAGTAGTTCTTACTATGCATCAACTGCTCAATATATGGCTGGGCTCTAGAATAGTTTTGACCATCCATCAAGTGCTCAATATAAGATCTCACATCTTCATCTTCATCCTGTTCAACTACCAGTCGGTTGCGACCTCTAGTTTGCATACTTCTTTTTTGAAAATAAAGAAACTATCTAGCTACATTAAGTTATACTAGTACCAAATTAACTCCAACCAATCAACAGGTAACACGCAAAATAGGAGGAATCATCGTCCTCATCTCAAGCTGTGAAAAATAAATGAATAGCAATTCGTGCATACAAACAAAGCCTTGCGACAAAGACAGTTCAAGAGATAAAAGGAATTGATGCACCAGCAAGAACTATTGTCCAATTATAATAACACCTTAGCATATTGCAGTACAAGGGCTACAATCAGCAAAATATAACTAAAATAAAGCACAAAGAATTTTCTCAATTCAAGAAAAAATCAACCAATACAAACATGGAAAATCCATAGCTGACTAACATGCATCTTCTATAAAATGGCTCGAATTGAAAGCAAAAGTATATCTATTCAAATTTATGCATTAAATAAATCCCTAGAAGTTCCTAAATGACACTTGCAAGAAAAATACTCTATAAGTTCTACCTATCTTATTCAGAATCACATTCATTTTCAATGTCATTTTCTCTCTCAACATTAGCTTCACCATCATTTAGAGAACCTTGAGAATGTATGTTTGTATCAATTACTATCCCATCGACACCACTTCTTACCCAATCATTATACTCATCCTTTGGAACACGAGCATTTTCTAAGAGAGACAAGTTAGTGGCATCACTCTGCATTGATGACTCAAACTGCAAACTATTTTCCTCTCCCATATTAAAAATATCTCGAGGTTTAATTAATATAGGGACAAACCATTCATGATCTTGAGGATCTTGTACAAATATTACTTGTTGAACTTGTTCTGCAAAAAATAAAGGGCTTATGACATTCTCGATCGCCAGAGTCTGTAAGGCCTGAGAAATTCACAAGCGTGAAACCTAAGTCATCTTCCTTAACTTCTATACCTTTGGTTAAATCAACCCAATCACATTTAGATAAGACAACCATAAATTCTTCATAGTAGTTTAACTCCACAATATCATTCAATCTGCCATTATATGTGATATTTGAAGACTTTGGAGCATTGTCACTTGTACTTGCATAACTTTCAGTCTTTGAAATGACCATAACACCACTATTTTGTGTCACCTTAAATTCTTCACTTTACTTTGTTCGAAACCGATACCCATTATTTACATCAAACACATTAAATCTTTTATGTAAGTCGGCCCTTGTGCAAGGACATTAACACCCTTTAAGATGTTAGAAGTGGCTTCTAACTCCTTTGCCTAACCAAATAAAAGATACAACTACAAATGTGAATATAAGTAGAAGGACAATAATTTAACATAACTAATGACTTATTCCTACTACTTAATTTCTCATGAATGAATGGGTGTTCTTAATTGGTAAATTTTACCCGATTCCAAGAGGTGGGCCCAGGGAGGATTTTTGGGCGTTTTCATATTTTCTCGCCTTAGCTTTAAATTCATTAGCTAAATTAGTTGCGTGTAGCTATATTTACGTTATGTAATTGATTTGATTAGATTTGGGCCACTCGGAGTTGGATACTCGTGGCAAGAGCGTGATATCAGATTGATTTGAGCTTTGTTTGAGGTAAGTGGTTTGCCTAACCTTGTGTGGGGGAACTCCCCTTAGAATTTTGCTACTGTTGTTATATGAATGCTGTCTACGTGAGGTAACGAGTGCGTACAAATGCTAATTGTTGAAAAACCCAATTTTCATTGAGTAAATATCTATGTCATTCTTTAATTGAGCCATACTAGTATATGAAGCCTTCTGTTTAGCTTAGGAAAGCATGCTTACGTGACTTTACCGTCCTGTCTGCTTTAACTGCTTACTTGGATTCTATGTAGCATGTTTAGGGTAAAAATTACCTGTCCCTTGATACGAACTTGAATAGAAATGTAGATTTTTCTTGTTGAGACTGTTGTGTATTTACTTTGGTTCTACAAAACAGTATTCTGGGAGATCCCCCTGCATGTTTACTTTGGGACTACGGAACGGTATACCGGGAGATCCCCCTGCACATCTATATTTGGGACTACGGGACGGTATCCTTGGAGATCCCCGTCTACTGGATATTTACTTTGAGACTATGGAACGGTATTCCGTTAGATCCCCCAGTACATTTACGATTTGGACTACGGGACGGTATCCCGGGAAATCCTCTATACATTTACGTTTGGGACTAGGAGACGATATCCTGGGAGATCCCCTGTTGCTATCTCTGCGTACTGAGTCATTTCTTTCTGTGATTTTATATATATATATATATATATATATATATATAAAATAAGTGGGGCCTTAACCTTTCCTCGTCACTACTCGACCGAGGATGGGCTTGGAACTTACTAGGTACCGCTGTGGTGTACTCATACCCTTTCCTGCACATGTTTTTCGTGTGCAGATCCAGCTTCTTATGCTCAGCCATACTATCCATGAGGCGAGGTGATCCAGAGACTTTGAGGTATATCTGCCGCATCCGCAGACCTAGAAGTCCCTCTCTATTCTCTCTTCTGTTACAGACTTCTTGTATTTTTTCCTTCGTTTCGACTTCTGGAGTTAGAACACTATGTATTTCTTTAGCTTGTGATTCATGAGATTCCGTGTTTTGGGAGTGCTATGTTAAGTTCGAGAGTGTTATTATTGTAGATGATGAGCGGCAATTTTAAACTCTTTTATTATATTTGCCTGTTAGTTGGCTAGATTTCTATCTTTAATTCATTTTCCGCAAATTGTTAGGCTTACCTAGTCGTAGAGACTAGGTACTGTCACGACAGTTCACAGAGGGAGAACTTGGGTCATGACAAGTTGGTATCAGAACTCTAGGTTCATAGGAGTCATGAATCACAAGCCGATTTATTAGAGTCTCGCGGATCGGTGCGGAGACGTCTATACTTATCTTCGGAGGCTATGTAACTGTTAGAAAAATTCCACTTAATTTGATTCCTTGTTGTGCGAGATTTTTGATTTTGAAATCCTAAACCTCTGTCTTCTATTCTCTCACAGATGGTGAGGACACGTGCTACCGGAGATGACCAGGCACCTGTTCCCCCAGCTAGAGCCGTCAGAGGCCAGGGCCGGGGTAGAGGCCGAGGATGCGCACGTGGTGCAGTCAGAGCACCCGCATGAGCTGCTATTGAGGAGCCACCAGCAGCTCCAACCGAAGCCCAGGCGCCTGATACGCATACTGTTACTACTACTCCAGCTCTCCAGGAGACCCTTGAATAGTTCATGAGCATGTACACCACTCTAGCTCAGGCAGGGTTGATTCCCCTTGCTGCAGCCACATCTCAGGCCAGGGGAGGAGCACAGACTCCCGCTGCCCGCACCCTAAAGCAGCAGGTTTAGGTTGATCAGATCCCAGAGGTTATACTGGTACCACCTGTAGCCCCAGTTCAGCCCGAGGAAAGGGTAGCAGCTTCAGAGGAGGAATAGCGAAATCTTTAGAGGTTCAAGAAGTACAAGCCTCCTAAATTCACTAGTCTAGCATCAGAGGATGCTTAGGGATTTTTGGAGGAGTGCCATCGTATCCTCCGCACTGTGGGTGTAGCAGAGTTGAGTGGGGTTTTCTTCACTGCCTTCCAGCTTCGAGGGGTGGCCTATCAGTGGTAGCGTACTTTTGAGTTGGACAGTCCGACTGAGGCATCTTCCCTTTCATGGACCCAGTTTTCAGATATGTTTTTGAGGAAGTATGTCCCTTAAAGCCTCAGGGACACATGGCGCGCGGAGTTTGAGAATTTGCGCCAGGATACTATGACTGTTTCGTAGTATGCTGTCCGTTTCAGTGACTTGGTTAGGCATGCACCGACCTTGGTTTCTACTGTTCGTGAGAGAGTTCTCCGATTTATTAAGGGGCTTATTCCCAGCATCAGGTCTAGCATGTCCCAGGAGCTACGGATGGATATCGCCTATCAACAGGTGGTGAGTATTGCTAGGAGAGTAAAGGGCATGCTTGCTCAGGATAGAGAGGAGAGAGAGGCCAAGAGGTCTCGAGAGTCGGGCCATTTTTCTGGTGCCCGTTCCCCAGCTGCAGTTTTTCATGGTAGGGGTTATATCAGTTGCCCCGTTCATTCATCTTTTCCAGCAGCCAGTGGTATTCCAGCTCCTTCTAGAGCTCATAAGCCTTATTATGCACCTCCAGTATCTAGTATGCCTCCTACACGGGGTGCTTTCAGTGGTTAGTACAACAGACCTAGCCCGAGCCAGTCACAGCCACCACGTCCTCCCAGAGCTTGTTTTGAGTGTGGTGGCACTCGCCATGTGGTGAGGGATTGCCCTAGACTTATGAGGGGTCCACCTCCACAGACTTCTAAGCCACAACGTGCTCCGTAGAGTTCCCAGGCTATGATCACCAGTTGCTACCCCACCTGCTCAGCTAGCTAGAGGTGGAAGTCGGGGAGGTAGAGGTCGTCCTAGAGGGGGAGGCCAGGCCAGATACTATGCCCTTCCTGCTCGTACAAAGTCTGTTGCCACTGATTCTATCATCACAGGTATTGTTCCGGTCTGTCATAGAAATACATCGGTTCTATTCGATCCAGGCTCCACTTATTCTTATGTGTCCTCTTATTTTGCCTCGCATTTGGGCATATGTCAGGATTCTTTGAGTTTCCCTATTTGTGTTTCTACTCCTGTGGGAGATTCTCTTGTTGTGGACTGCATTTATTGGTCGTGTTTGATTGCTCTTAGTGGTTTTGAGACTAGAGCCGATTTATTATTGCTCAACATGGTAGATTTTGATGCTATCTTGGGCATGGACTGGTTGTCACCCCATTATGCTATTCTTATTTGTCACGCCAAGACCGTGACGCTGGCTATGCTAGGTGTACCGCGATTAGAGTGGAGGGGTACCTTAGATCACACTCCCAGTAGAGTTATTTCATTTCTTAAAGCTCAGCGAATGGTTGAGAAGGGGTGTGACACGTATCTAGCTTATGTGAGAGATGTCAGTATTGATACCCTTACAGTTGATATTGATTTGTTCTGGGCATGCCGCCAGACAGAGATATTGATTTGTTGCCGGGCACTCAGCCCATTTCTATTCCTCCTTACCGTATGGCTCATCCTGAGTTGAAAGAGTTGAAGGAACAATTACAGGAATTACTTGATAAGGGCTTTATTTGGCCCAGTGTGTCACCTTGGGGTGCTCCTTTCTTGTTTGTGAAGAAAAAGGACGGTTTTATGCGTATGTGCATTGATTATCAGCAGTTGAACAAAGTTACAGTGAAGAACCGGTATCTTTTGCCTCGTATTGATGACCTGTTTGATCAGTTGCAGGGTGCTCGAGTGTTTTCTAAGATTGACTTGCGTTCAGGTTATCATCAGTTGAATATTCGGGAGCTAGATATCCCAACGACTGCCTTCAGAACTCGGTATGGTCATTACGAGTTCCTTGTTATGTAAGTTGGGCTGACCATTGCCCCAACAACATTTATGCATTTGATGGACAGTGTATTCCGACCATATCTTGACTCATTCGTTATTGTCTTTATTGATGACACTCTGGTGTACTCCCGGTGTCGGGAAAATCATGAGCAACACTTGAGGACAATGCTTCAGACCTTAAGAGAAAAGAAATATATGCGAAGTTCTCGAGATGTGAGTTCTGGTTGGATTCCGTGGCATTATTGTGTCACGTGGTATCATGTGCAGGGATCAAGGTGGATCTGAAGAAAGTGGAAGCAGTGTAGAGTAGGCCCAGACCATCCTCAGCTACAGAGTTCCATAGTTTTCTTAGCTTGGTGGGTTATTACCGTTGATTTGTTAAGGGGTTTTCATCTATCGCAACACCTTTGACCAAGCTGACCCAGAAGGGTGCTCCATTCAGGTGGATGGAAGAGTGTGCGGAGAGCTTTCAGAAGCTCAAGACAGCTTTGACTACAGCCCTAGTATTGATATTGCCTACAACTTCGGGGACTTATACTGTCTATTGTGATTCCTCGAGGATTAGCCTTGGAGCGGTATTGAGTTAGCTGCTAGTGTTCACGCCTTGAAGATCTGGCGTCATTATTTGTACCGTGTTCCTTGTGAGATCAATACTGATCACCGGAGTCTGCAACATCTGTTCAAGCAAAAGGACCTTAATTTGCGTTAGAGGAGGTGGTTAGTGCTGCTGAAGGACTATGATATCACTATTTTGTACCACCCGAGGAAGGCCAATGTGTGCCTTGAGTCACCGGGCGGGGAGTTTGGCTTATCTACCAGCAACGGAGAGGCCTATGGCGATGGATTTTCAAGCCTTAGCCAGCCAGTTTGTGAGATTAGATATTTCGGAGCCCAATCGGGTCCTAGCTTCTATGGTTTCTCGGTCTTCCTTGTTTGATCGTATCAGAGAGCGTTAGTATGATGACCCTCATTTGCTTGTCCACAAGGACAAGGTCCTACATGATGATGCCAAAGATGTGACCGTTGGTGATGGCGGGGTATTGAGGATGCAGGGTCGGATTTGTGTACCCAATGTTGATGGGCTTCAGCAGTTGATTTTGGAGGAGGCCCACAGTTCGCGGTATTCCATCCATCCGGGTGCTGCAAAGATATACCAGGATTTGAGGCAACACTATTGGTAGAGGAGGATGAAGAAAGATATAGTTGGGTTTGTAGCGTGGTGCCTCAATTGTCAGCAGGTGAAGTATGAGTATTAGAGACCGGGTGGCTTGCTTCAACAGATAGAGATTCCAGAGTGGAAGTGGGAGCGAATCACCATGGACTTCATAGTTGGACTCCCACAGACTTTGAGGAAGTTCAATGCCATTTGGGTGATTGTGGATCGCCTGACCATGTCCGCACACTTTATTCCTGTGTGTACTACCTATTCTTCGGAGCAGCTGGCGAAGATTTATATCCGGGAGATTGTTCATCTGCATGGTATTCCAGTTTCCATCATTTCAGATAGAGGTACTCAGTTTACATCACGGTTTTGGAGAGCCGTACAGCATGAGTTGGGTACTCGGGTGGAGTTGAGCACAACATTTCACCCCAGATGGACGGACAGTCTCAGCGCACATTTTTTCAGATTCTTGAAGATATGCTCCGTGCGTGTGTGATGGAGTTTAGAGGTTCATGGGATCAATTCTTACCACTTGCGGAGTTTGCCTACAGCAACAACTACTAGTCCAGCATTCAGATGGCACCCTTTGAGGCTCTGTATGGTAGGCGGTGTAGATCCCCGGTGGGTTGGTTCGAGCCGGGCAAGGCTAGATTATTGGGCACAGACTTGGTTCAGGACGCTTTGGAGAAAATAAAGGTGATTCAGAATAGACTTCGCACAGCCCAGTCCAGACAGAAGAGTTATGCAGACCGAAATGTTCGCAATGTTTCATTTATGGTTGAAGAGCGGGTCTTGCTTCAGGTTTCGCCTATGAAGGGCGTTATGAGATTTAGAAAGAAGGGAAAGTTGAGCCCAAGGTTTATTGGCCCCTTTGAGGTATTGCGACGTGTTGGGGAGGTTGCTTATGAGCTTGCCTTACCTCCCAGCTTGGTAGGACTTCATCCAGTATTTCATGTTTTGATGCTTCGGAGGTATCACGGCGATCCGTCTCACGTGTTGGATTTTAGTTCAGTCCAGTTGGACAAGGATCTATCTTATGTTGAGGAGCTAGTGTCTATATTGGACAGGTAGGTCCGAAAGCTGAGGTCAAAGAGCATTGCATCAGTAAAGGTTTAGTGGTGGGGTCAGCCGGCCGAGGAGGAGACTTGGGAGACCGAGCAGGATATGCGCAGCCGTTACCCTCATCTTTTCACCGCTTCAGGTATGTCTCTGCGCTCGTTCGAGGAAGAACAAATGTTTTAAGAGGGGGAGGATGTAACGACCCGGCCGGTCATTTTGAGAATTAACGCCCCGATGCCCTATTAACTACTTTCCCCGTGTCTTTTTCTGTTATTGTGATTTGCAGGGATGTTTCATCTTGAGTTTCGGAGTGTTTGGGACACTTAGTCCCTAAATGAGAGTTTAAGTCTTAGAAGTTGGACCGTAGTCGGAGCAGTGCAAAGACGGCTCCGTAATGGAATTCCGTCAATTCTGTTAGCTACACTGGGAATTTGAAGGGCTCGACTAAGTTCGTAAGTTGTTTTATGATTGGTTGGTATGTTCGGTTGAGGCTTCGGATGCCTCAGGTGAGTTTTCGGATGCTTAGCGAATTTGAATTTGGACTTAGGCAATTTTTGAAATTGTTGAACCTGTTGTTTTTGCACCTGCGGATTTTGGACCGTAGGTGCGGTGCCGCAGAAGCGGCTGAGTGAACCGTAGAAGAGGAATTTGACTTGTGCATCAGGGACAAAAGATGTGGCTGGGGAATCGCGGATGCGAAACCGTAATGCGGCCCAGCGACTGCATATGCGGCCCCAGCCCGGATAAGTGGCTTTCGCACGTGCGATGCTCTTTCCGTAGGTGCGGGATCGTAGATGCGGCCCCATAACCGCGGATGCGGTAATCGCTGGGCAGAAATAGGAAAATCTGAGGGTTTGTAGTTCGTAACATCAAATTCAATTTTTAGCTCGGGAGAAAGCGATTTTGTGAGGATTTTGAAGAGGAAATTAGTGGGTAACGATTCCTAACCCTAATTCGTTTATATTTCATCAATCTCTAGTAATTTTCTAAATTTAATCAAGGAATTTCAGTGTCAAAACGGGAATTTGGGGGAAAAGTTCCCCAATCAAGTTTTTGGATTTTGATCGGGTTTTAGGTGTTGGAGTTGAGTAATTTTTGGACGAGTGATCTCGTGAGTAAATGGGTTTTCTAAATTGGTAACTTTTACCCGATTCCGAGACGTGCCCGGGGAGGAATTTTGGGCGTTTTCCTATTTTTTCGCCTTAGCTTTAAATTCATTAGCTAAATTAGTTGGTAGTAGCTATATTTACATTATGTAATTGATTTGATTAGATTTAGGACAATCGGAGTTGGATACTCGTGGCAAGAGCGTGATATCGGTTTGATTTGAGCTTGGTTTGAGGTAACTGGCTTGCCTAACCTTGTATGGGGGAACTCCCCTTAGGATTTTGGTACTGTTGTTATATGAATGCCGTGTACGTGAGGTGACGTGTGCGTACACGTGCCAATTGTTGAAAACCGCCATTTTCATTAAGTAAATATCCATGTTTTTCTTTAATTGAGCCATACTAGTATATGAAGCCTCCTGTTTAGCTTAGGAAAGCATGCTTACGTGACTTAACTGTCTTATCTGCTTTAACTGCTTACTTGGATTCTGTATAGCATGTTTAGGGTAGAAATTACCTGTCTCTTGATACGAACTCGAATAGAACTATAGATTTTTCTTTTTGAGACTTTTGTTTATTTACTTTGGGACTACAGAAGGTATTCCTGGTGATCCCCCTGCATGTTTACTTTGGGACTACGGAACGGTTTTCCAGGAGATCCCCCTGCACATTTATATTTGGGACTACGGGACGGTATCCCGGGAGATCCCCCTATACTGGATATTTACTTTGGGACTACGGAACAGTATTCTAGGAAATCCCCCTGCACATTTTCGATTTGGACTATGGGATGGTATCCCAAGAGATCCTCTGTACATTTACGCTTGGGACTACGGGACGTTATCCTAGGAGATCCCCTGTTGCTATCTCTGTGTACTTGAGTCATTTCTTTCTTTGATTTCATTTCTCGTTGACTGTTAGTATTTTAACTATACTGCCATATTTCATACCGCTTTACTTTGTTATATATATATATAACCAGTAGGGCCCTAACCTTCCCTCGTAACTACTCGACCGAGGTTAGGCTTGGCACTTATTGGGTACCACTGTGGTGTACTCATGCCCTTTCCTGCACATATTTTTCGTGTGCAGATCCAGGTTCTTCTGCTCAGCCATACAATCCGTAAGGCGAGCCGATCCAGAGACTTCGAGGTATATCTGCCGCGTCCGCAGATATAGAAGTCCCTCTCTATTCTCCATTCAGTTATAGACTTATTGTATTTTTCCTTCGTTTACACTTCTGGAGTTAGAACACTATGTATTTCTTTAGCTTGTGATTCATGAGATTCCGGGTTTTTGTTAAGTTCGAGAGTGTTATTATTGTATATGCCGAGCGGCATATTAAACTCTTTTACTATATTTGCATGTTAGTTGGCTAGTTTTGTATCTTTAATTCATTTTCCGTAAATTGTTAGGCTTATCTAGTCGTAGAGACTAGGTGCCGTCGCGACAGTTCACGGAGGGAGAACTTTGGTCGTGACATTTCTTTAGTCCCATCAAACGATTTTGCATCATTCCGATATTTGTGTCCCGACTTCAAGAAGCGTCGATTCCCCATGTAATAACACTTTTTGCCATGTGTGAGCCTTCTAGATTTTGCAAGATGGGCAGGCAAACCGACCATAAGTACATCATCCAGAGAGAGTACCATATGGTGGAAAATCATTTATAGTCCACATAAGAGCTGCTCACATTTGAAATATCTCCTTAGTAGAGGCATAGTGTGTTTCTATCCCGACATCCCATATTTCATTTAACTCTTCTAATAAAGGTTGCAAAAAGACATCAATATTATTGCCGGTCGCTTTTGGTCCAGGAATAAGTAAGGACAAAATTAAGAACTCATGTTTCATGCACATCCATGGTGGAAGATTATATGGCATTAAAATCACTGGCCATGTACTGTGAACAGTTCGCATTGTGCCAAATAGATTAAACACATTAGAAGCTAATCCTAGGCGCACATTGCGAGGATCTCCACCAAAATTCGGGATATTTACTATCAAAATTTTTCCAACCTTCAAATTCTGCAGGATGACGTAAAACTCCGTCTTTGTTGCGCTCTTCATGATGCCATCGCATTGCTTTAGATGTTTCTGAAGACATAAACAATCTTTGTAGCCTTGCTTTTAAAGGAAAATACCTTAGGACCTTGGTTGGAATTTTTCTAGCATCATTTTTCCATCTAGAAGCCCCACAAACTTTGCATTCATTAACATTCTTATTAGCAAACTCTTTTCTAAAAAGCATGCAATCATTGGGACAAGCATGAATTTTTTCATACTTTAAGCCCAAGCCTTCAACTATATTTTTTGTCTCGTAAAAAGAAGAAGGCAATTTTCTCCTTTAGGCAGCGCATCTTTTAACAGTACAAGCAAAGAAATAAAAGATTCATTTGACCATTTGAACATGCATTTTGTACGATAAATATGCAGCAAAAAGGACAGTTTGCTAAACTTCTTACATCCAGGATATAGTTCTTCATTTGCCTCCTTCATGAGCCGTTCAAACTGATCCACCTCTGGATGAGGCTGATTTCCAGATTGATGAGCAGTATTCTCTTGTACATTTTGCTCCATGCCACCACTTTCACTAATGTCAGTATCCATGAACTGTGTAACTCCTCCAAATGCATCATGTATCATTCCTCGCATATCATCGCCCCTTAGAGTTGACTTAATGCGATTAGTTTCTCGAGCATTGTTTGATCCCTTTAGAGACTCCCCATTACAAAACCAAGTATCATATGACGGTACCATACCATTAATTACAAAATGATCATATGTTGTAACCTGATTTACTTGATGGATAAGTACACACTCCATAAAAGGACATGCAATTTTTTCCCCACCTTGTTTTTCAGAAAAGGCATGATTTCTACTCCGTCCAAATATTCTTTGCTAACTCTATCACAATACATCCATCTTTTATTTTTTCAGGATTGTCCATGACGTTCAAGATATTCCTTTCTTTTCTATAATTACTGCAAGAGCTAAAAATTCGTTAGTAAAAATAAGGTATTAATCAAAAAGGTAGTTCAAAATAAAATAACTATCCTATTAGTAAGTAATTCCATAGCTCCAAGATATTATTTTAACAATTAAAACTATCAAACATAAATCTATTAACCAATTTGTTTCTATATTCCATTTTTACCAATTTGTTTCTACACTGCATTTTTACCAATTTGTTTATAACTCTTTCGTTCACTGAGCGTCAATTTAACTATTCTAAAGCTAAATGGAATATAAGTTAGTTTATATATTAAAATTACACAATTATAAATAAATAAAAAACTAATATAATTTCTATAAAATCATCCATCTAAAGTTTCAGTTAAAGAATCGTAAACCAATCATGACAAGAAAGAGACAGAGTAAATAATCTTGAAAAATTCATCAAATTATGCAACGCCTAAAAGGGTGTCAACTTTTTAACTATACGACAATGATTGCAGTGACATACATGAGGCTGAATCGATATGTTATAATTTTCTATTTTATAAACAAATCATAGTCATCATAGAACAAATATGTAAATATGAAAAAGACATCTAGCCAAAGACAACTTGCCGATTTTCACCATATTTGTTCATAAACTTTTTAAGAATAGAATTATTAAATTTATAAATTATACAACTTATAAAGACTGGACATTCTGATTATTACTACCAAAAAACTAGTGGGTACTGACTGTCGAAGGATTCTGACTATTGCTAACAGCCCAGCTATTTCTTAACAAAGGACTGAATTACTGTGGTTGAGATGTCCTATTGGCGGTTGAGCTTTTATATGGTGAAAAGTAGTCTTAGGAAATATACAGAGGAACCAATTGATAAAACAGTACCAGAACAGAGGAGGAATCAATTCAATAATTCGATTATCAATCGAACAGCAAACAAATATCAGACGACTTAAAAACACAAAAAAACAATACTTTCACAAATTCATAGCCTATTTAATAATCTACAGCCAAATTTAACCTCTTAAAATCAAATTTTTCTAAGCAAATATAAGTTCTTAAGATGCAATGTCTATCATATCATTGTATGAATTAGAATGAGCCATCATTCCTTACCATGATGATAGAGAAGAAACAAAAATACCATAGCTTGTGTACCTTAGCTTAGTTTCTAGCTTAATGAAATTCTCTCTTAAGGATGGGATTCTGTACTATTACTCTGACTAAAACCTTAAATGTTTTGGTAAGTATAGGTTCATAATCATTTACAAATTATTACAAGCATGCTATTTCTTTGAACTCAATAGTACACTAATTTATAGATTATCCATAACTGCTGCTCTAGCAAACCTCACACCCGTGACATGGACCTTTAACACGAAAAAGAATAAGTCTTGGTAGTAGATAGATTTTGCAATCAGAAACATATCTTAGCAGTACTCTATATATTTATATTCTTTATCTAAGCACTTAAAATAGTTCAGTCTAATACATGAATAGCCGAGGGCCTGTATTACACCATTTGAAGGCGTAACGACCCGGTCGGTCATTTTCATGAGTTATAGGGCCGCTTCCCCTATTTCTCCTTCTTTATGTGTTCTTCAACTGTATTTCATTATATCGTGTTGGCTGGTTCAGGTTCGAAGGTTTTGGAGTGAATTGACACACTTAGTCTCTTTTGAGTAGGCTTAAGTTGGAAAAGTCAACCAAACATTGGCTTATGTGTAAATGATCTCGGATGGGAATTTTGATGGTTCGGTTAGCTTCGTTAGGTGATTTTGGACTTGGGAGCGCGTCCAGAATGTGTTGGAGGTCCGTGGTAGATTTAGGCTTGAATGGGCAAAATCGGAAATTTGACGTTTCTCGATCGGCGGTGGAATTTTTGATATCTGGGTCGAAATGAAATTCTAAAAATTGGAGTAGCTCCGTATTGTCATTTTTGAAGTGTGTGAAAAATTTCAAGTCTTTCGGAGGTGATTTGATAGGTTTTGGCATCGTTTGGGGGATTCGGAAGTTTAGAAGTTTTTAGGCTTGAATCCGAGGGTGATTTGGTGTTTTGATGTTGTTTGGAGTGTTCCGAAGGTTTTAATGGTGATATGTGACTTGTTGGTATTTTTGGTTGTGGTCCGAGGGCCTCAGGATGAATTCGGATGGTTAACAAAAGAGTTAGAATTTAGTTTGTGCAGCTAAAGCTGCTGCTTCTGTTATTTCCGCACCTGCGGATTGGGAACATCAGGGGCGAGGTTGCATATGCGGTAGGGAAGCCACATATGCAGAATTTGATGGCTTAGGGAGGAATTGAAGGTGCGGTGGGTTTGACCACAGAAGCGGTTGCCCAGGTGCGAGATAAGGGCCGCAGGTGCGGAAATGCCTGGGCAGAAGGTATAAATTAAATCCTTCGCGAATATTTTCCTATTTCCTCCATTTTTGAAGACGGGATTGGAGCTTTTGGGGAGTTTTGAAAAGGGAAATCAAGGGGTTCTTCATTGTGGTAAGCTTCTTGAGCCTAACACTCGTGATGATGGTGATTTTTAGTTGTTAAGCATGAAATTAGTAGAAATTAGGGATGAAATTGACGGGATTAGGGCTTGGAATTGGAGAGTTTAATTTGAGGATTTGAGGGACCATTTGATGTTGGATTTTGATGATTTTGGTATGTATAGACTCGTGAGTGAAAGGAGTTTCTAGATTTGTAATTTTTGTCGGATTCCGAGATGTGGGCCCGGGGGCCGAGTTTGGGTGAATTTTGGGATTTTGGTATAATTTGATAATTTTTCGTATGAAATTGGTTCATTGGCCTATATTGATTGCATTGTGATGATTTTGGGTAGACTTGGGATGTTTGGAGGCCGATTCCAGAGGCAAGGGCGTCGCGGAGTAAGGATTTGACCGGTTTGAGGTAAGTAATGATTGTAAATCTTGTCCTGAGTGTATGAAGCCCCGGATATCACATCATTTCACTATTTTTGAGGTGATGCACATGCTAGATGACGAGTGTGTGGGCATGCACCATTGGGGATTGTGACTTGGTCCGTCCCATTGAAACTATTAATTTGCGTATTTGAATGAAAACTATGTGATACATATGTGTCTTAGAAAGAATCTCTATGATTTGGGCTGAATGCCATATTTGGGCCTCGTGCCAAGCTGTTTGGACCCTTAGGGGCCTTTTCTTATTATTTCCTCATTATTTTGACTTAAGATCCGTACTCAGTCATGCTATATTTCACTGATTTCATAATTCAGTCTTTATTACTCCGTTTTGATGCATAAAATGATATTTTGGGCTGAGCACCCTGTTTTACAGATAGCCCGAGTGGTTTGAGAGGTTTCTGACTGAGCGAGGCCGAGGGCCTGTGTTGTGAGGATATTATGGGATCGGGATGTGCACCGCAACATGTTGTTACTGATTTATGATTATGAGAGGCCGATGACCTGATTTATTATGCCACGAGGTGTCTTGTTATAGCGATTGGCTGTAGGAGCCCTCCGGAGTCTGCACCCCCTAGTGAGCACGGGTACCCTGAGCAAGTGATACGATGTTTTGCCCGAGAGGCTGTTTACGAGTGACTGTGAGGTTTTCCTGAGAGGATGATTCTGAGTAATGTTATGCCCGAGGGGCGGTTTATGATTCATGTTTCCCGAGGGGCTGTATACGAACTATGTTTTGCCCGAGGGGCTGTTATGATTTTCATCATTTATGGTCTAAATTGCATTGAGCTTCTCTTGAAACTGTTGAAAAGCATCTTCAAATGATTTTTACTAAAAAACTGGGTTTTTAAGCGAGAGGATTTGACTGATATACTGATTTGAAAGCGTGTTGAACTTACTAAGTTTTTGTGATGTGGGTTTTATGTGTTTCCTACTACTCGGTCTTTATTTACCTTTATTACTTACTGAGTTTGCGTACTAACATTACTCCCTGCACCTTGTGTGCGGATCGAGAGATTGCTAGACGTGCTAGTGAGCGTTGACTTTCATCCGCGGCGGATATTTTGGAGTTGGCAAGGTAGCTACATGGCGATCACATCCTTGCTCTTCTCCCTCCTATCTCCCTATAGTTATTAGAAGTTGATTTCCAGACTATTTTAGTCTTGTTATATTTCGGAACAGTTGTAGTATTTGCTCATGACTTAGTGACACCCGAGGTCGGGCTTTTATTTCCGTATTTTAGTTTTTGACTTTATATCTCTGATGGAAATTTCAGTATGAAAAAAGGTTGTTTTTTATATTTCAATGAAATGTCGAATTATTTTAGAAACGTGTCGGCTGGCCTAGTTCCATGATAGGCGCCATCACGACCGGGTTGGTTTTGGGGTCGTGACAAATTGGTATCAGAACCTAGGTTACATAGGTCTCACGAGTCATGAGCGAGTTTAGTAGAGTCTTGCGGATCGTACGTAGACGTCTGTACTTATCTTCGAGAGGCTACGGGACCTTTAGGAAAACTTCACATTCTTGAATTCTTGTCGTGCGAATCTGTTAATTCTGGTAACTAAACTTCTGTTATTCTATTCTCTGACAGATGGTGAGGCACGTGCTACCGATCAGGACGAATGACCACCAGTACCACCAGTTGGGGCCACTAGAGGCCGAGGCCGTGGTAGGGGTAGGGGTGTAGCCCGCACAGCAGCTAGGGCAGCACCTGCAGATCTACCAGCCGCCCTAGTACATGATCAGGTCCCAATTGTGGACGCTCCAGCAGGAGCAGCTCAGGCACCGGCTGTGCCTATTATTATTCCTGGTCTTAAGGAGACTTTGGCAAAAATCTTGACCCTATGCGCCACTCTTGCTCAGGCGGTCTCTGTTTCTGCTACAACAGCTACTTCCCAGGCTGGGGGAGAAACTCAGACTCCTGCCGCAAGCACACCCGAGCAGGTTGTCAGGGACTGCAGATATCGGAGACACCACCAGCCCAACCCGTTGCACCTGCTCAGGATAATGTGGTACCAATCATGCCTGATGACAATGAGCGCAGATTGGAGAGGCTTTGGTAGACTTCAGCCTCCGACTTTCAGTGGTACAGAGGTCGTGGATGCCTAGGGTTTCTTGCACAAGTGTTAGAGGATTCTAAGTACAACGGGTATTATGGAGACCAGTGGGGTCTCGTTCACTACTTTTCAATTTTGTGGAGCTGCCTTTACTTGGTGGGAGGCTTATGAGAGGCGTAGGCCTGTTGGTGCAGCGCCCTTTACCTGGTAGCAATTCTCCGTTCTCTTTCTGAACAAGTATGTGCCACAGTCCCGCAGAGAGGAGTTGTGCAGACAGTTCGAGCAGTTGCGTCAGGATGATAGGACTGTGATGCAGTATGAGATGAGTTTCTCTAAGTTAGCCCGTCATGCTATCTGGTTGCTTCCCGCAGACGGGGAGAGGATCAGGGGGTTCGTGGATGGTTTTTTGTATCAATTACGGATTCTTATGACCCGAGAGAGGGTATCTGGTGCTTTTTTTTAGGAGGTTGTTGGCATTACTTGAGACATAGAGTCAATTCGCCGTCAGGAGCGTGTGGAAAGAGAGGCCAAGAGGCCTCGTGGATCTGGTATTTTTGGGGGTGCTCCTCATGAGGGTCAGTTTCAACACGACAGAGGTCATCCATTCAGACCTGTTCAGTCAGCTCGCCCAATTCATCGTGGAGCATCTTCGGGCCATGGTTCTCACAGTTCACATCAGGGCCATTCATCACTTAGTGCTCTCCCAGCTCAGAGTGCGTCCCATGCTCCATCAATTCAGGGCTCTTCCATGCCAGGTTCTTCTACTAGTCATCCTGGTGCTAGGGGTTCCCTTCAGACCCTGTCACCAACACCTGCAGGTTGTTATGAGTGTGGAGAGTTGGGGCATATGTGGAGGCAGTGTCCTCATCATCATGGGGGTCCGCCTCAGCAGAGGAGTCAGCCATCAACTTCAGCACCAATTACTTCACCACCCACCTAGTAAGCTAGGGGTTGCCCCAGAGGGGGAGGTCGATCAGGTGGTAATCAGGCCCGTTTCTATGCACTCTCAGTCAATCCAGATGCTACTGCTTCAGATGCAGTGATCACAGGTATCATCTTAGTTTGCCAAAGGGATGCCTTTGTGTTATTTGATCCCGGTTCCACTTTTTCATAGGTGCCATCATACTTTGCTCATTATTTGGATACGCCCCGCAAGTCTCTTGTTTCATCTGTTCATGTATCTACTCCGATGGGCGATACTGTTATTGTAGGCCGCGTATATCGGTCATGTGTGGTGACTATTGGGGGTTTGGAGACCCGAGTTGAACTTTTGTTGCTTAGTATGATTGATTTCAATGTGATATTGGGCATGGATTGGTTGTCTCCAAGTCGTGCTATTTTTGACTGCCATGCTAAGACAGTGACGTTGGCTATGCTACGGGTGCCACGGATTGAGTGGCGAGGTTCGGCGGATTATGTTCCCAATAGTATGATTTCATTCCTAAAAGCCTAGCGGATAGTTGGGAAGGGTTGTCTTTCTTTTTTCGCTTTTGTTAGGGATGTCGGTGCAGATACCCCTCCCATTGACTTAGCTCCGGTAGTGAGGGATTTTTCGGATGTGTTTCCTGCAGACCTGCCGGGCATGCCCCCAGACAGGATATTGACTTCGGTATTGAGTTGGTGACGGTCACTCAGCCCATTTCTATTCCACCTTATCGTATGGCACCGGCGGAGTTGAAGGAGTTGAGGAGCATCTTCAGGAACTCCTTGATAAGGGGTTTATTCGGCCTAGTGTGTCGCCACGGGATGTGCCTATTTTATTTGTGATGAAGAAAGATGGCACGATGAGGATGTGCTTTGATTACAGGCATTCGACAAAAGTTAGAATCAGAACAAGTATCCTTTGACTCATATTGATGATTTATTTAACCAGCTTCAGGGTGCGAGAGTGTTCTCAAAGATTGATCTCAGGTCAGGGTATCACTAGTTGAAGGTCAGGGACTCAAACACTCATAAGATAGCTTTCAGGACCCGTTATGGTCATTATGAGTTCCTTGTGGTGTCTTTTAGGCTGACCAATGCCCTAGCAGCGTTCATGCATTTGATGAACAACATGTTTTGGCCTTATCTCGACTCGTTTGTTATTGTATTCATTGATGATATTCTGGTGTACTCGCGTAGTCAGGAGGACCACGCTGAGTATTTGAGAGTAGTATTGCAGCGGTTGAAGGAGGAGAAGCTTTATGCATATTTCTCCAAGCGTGAGTTTCGGCTCGGTTCAGTGCGTTCTTGGGGCACGTGGTGTCCAGTGAGGGTATTCAGGTTGATCCGAAGAAGATAGAGGTGGTTTAGAGTTGGCCCAAACCGCACTCAGCCAATGAGATTCGTATCTTTCTTGGTTTGGTCGGTTATTACCGTCGGTTCGTTCAGGGATTTTCATCTATTGCATCACCCTCGACCAAATTGACTCAAAACGGTGCTCCTTTCAAGTGGTCGGATGAGTGTGAGGCGAGCTTTTAGAAACTCAAGACTGCCTTGACCATAGCTCCAGTGTTAGTTTTGCCATTAGCTTCAGGTTCTTATACTGTATATTGTGATGCTTCTCGAGTCGACATCGGGTGTGTGTTGATGCAGGAGGGTAGAGTGACTACTTATGCTTCTGGTCAGTTGAAGCCCCATGAGAAGAACTACCCTATTCATGATTTGGAGTTGGCTTCCATTGTTCACGCGTTGAAGATTTGGAGGCATTATCTCTATGGTGTGTCTTCTGAGGTGTTTACCGATCATCGTAGCCTCCAGCACTTGTTCAAACAGAAGGATCTCAATTTGTTCAAAGAGAATATTATACCAAAACAAGTTTACCTCGGATATAGTCTAGGTTAACACCTAAATGTAAAGTAGTCATGCTCGGCTTTAACAATCACCACTTGATTATAACAAGGATAACTAAATCCTACTTTTAGGGAGGATAACGTAATGATAACTGCATATAAGCTTCACAAAACCAACAGTGTTACTAAAGAGATTAAAGAAAGGAAAGTATACATATAACATGTTCTAGTTTAAATATGGAACTGAGGGTTACATCTAAATATGAGACAACTAAATTTAACATAAAAGCAACCACCAGCCAACTATATCAAAACATGAACATGACTTACTTTATGAAGAAAGGATAACTTAGTCTTAACATAACATGTTCAGTAAAGCTATTGGTATTCATGAAAAGAAGAAAGATCAATTCAAACAAGACAAATTCAATAGATACAACTAATAGCTAGATGAAATTATGAGAATGCCGTGATAATCCTGAAAATTGCCTTCAAAGTTAACAGATACAAGTATAGAGGAGAGGAGGATATAAGCACTTAGATTTTTCATGTTGCAGTTAAATGGTAGGTGATATGAACTTATGAACTTTCAGGTTCATCCTAGTTAGGATTGTCAAAGTATGAATTCGACCTCAAGACAAATAGAGTACAGAGAAGCAACATGTAAATGTAAAAATTACAACAGAATCCATCAATGAAAGTCTATGAAGTTTAGGTAAGCATGATCAATCCTTCAAGGCACATTACAACTCTGGTCATACAGGTTATTTAGACTCGTAAATGAAAGTCATCAAGAATTACATAATATCTTATTCAATTATTAATTAAAGACTCAAGAGGTAGGACATGTGATCATAGACAGATAACATGTTATCACTGACAGAAGATAAACATTTCCATGCTAATGATAAGCACCATAAATAACTATAGTTTATAGAAAACAAACAACATATTCATGATGTTCATATAAGATGATTAAAAGGGGGAAATTAGGAATGCACTGACCTTTTTTAGGGCAGCAGACCAAAAGAGGATCTCTCTTAATTGCTTAGGAACCCAAAAGCTTCAAGCTCGTAGCACCGATAATACTCGAAACAAAAAGAAAACAGTAAGGAACCCTAGACTTTTTGAATCTCAGAATTACTCTTAGACTACTGTATAGATGATTTTCAGTGTTAGGTCGTGTTGTTGTTCGTGCGTTGGTGAGAAAATTAAAGAGCTCTGTCTATAGTGACATTTAAAGCTTTTAGGGTTTCATAGATTCAAATTGGTAGTAAAAAGTGATGAAAGGTCAATGATGATAGTAAATCGGTTGAAAAATCTCTGATACAGAGGTGAATTATTGATAGATTTTTGCATGAGTGCAGAGTAGTTGACCACCGAAGGAAAACCCATCGGATAAAGCCCAAAAATCTAGAGGTCACTACGTTTGACCTCTGGGTACAGAATACTCATGATGAAACTCTGAAATGGCTTCTCATGTGCTTCGATTTGAAAGAAACAAGAAGGTCTTAGACGATTTGAGATTTCATTCTTTGGTATCTGATACTGATACTATGGCTTTTGAAATTAGACGGTGAAATTGGAACGAAACCACCATAATTCGTAGTACAAGGACAAGATGGATAGCCTTGCATGCCATGGATTTGAAAGACCATGGGTGATTTGAAGTTTCATTTCTGGGGTTTTTTTTTGTCAAAGTCCACTAGGCATTGAGCCTAGGGTTAATTTTCATAAATATAAAATATAGTACAACAACAATGGAGGGGAACATAAACCTTACCTCTAGAAATAAGATGAAGGTGCATTTGGTCTGCCAACTACGGCAACCAATGACCCCTGAACACTATGGTGAGTCAGACCTATGATGATGAACCAATTATCTATCCAACAGTGATAGACAATTGGAACTGTAAAATACAAGTGAAGTATACCTAGGTCAACTATACAAAAAGGTACAAGTGATCCTAGATCTACTAAGCAAAAGAGTTGGAAGATAGTTTTTCATATAAAACAAATTTTACATCTAATGAAAATGTAGAAGTGTCCTAGGAAAAATGCTAAGCCACATGAAGTAGTGATGGGGGCTATCTTCCACTTTGCTTTGACATTGGGTTCAAAGAAAGCCAAGTGGAAGATAACTGTCAAAGAAGCTCCAAGAAAGGGGGTGTTGGGCTGCTATTGTCTTATGTTTCTGATAGAAAAGAGTGAGCAGCTTCTTGCTTCAATTATCCAACTTGACATGAAACCTGCAGTATGTGAGCATAGTTGGATAGCTGGATCAGAAATGCTTGCATGGGTGGCATGCTGCTGTAAATATGCCTGCTGTTGATGGCATGTCTAGGTGTTGGCCTGCTGTAGTTCAAACAGATGCAGGGAAACTGTAGGACTTGAATGGATGACAGTTTGGTGGAACTACTACATGAATTCAGTAAAGAGCATCATAGGTTTTGATGCTATTGACTGGATACTGAAGGATTATATATGGAGATGATTTGAGAGGCTTGGGAAAATTGATTCAGTTTCAGCAGAATGAGCACCTGAGATGCTAATACCATTGATTGAAAGTTCCCCAATTGACCAAACCTGCTCCATGAACCTGCAAAAATTAGCAAACATGTTAGTGAAAAGGGGATGTGTTTCCAGGTTCTTGTGGGTTCTAGAAAAGAGTATAGGCCATGTAGTTGCAGGCTCTTCTGTTGACTGCCTCTAGGTGTGTGGGTTTTTCTGGAGTTGAGGGTGGTTGTCAGAGATGAGAAGGCCCATGTGCAGGTATATGGAACCCTGCGGTGTAGAAAAGCACAGTGAGCTTTGTGGGATTGATTGTAGCTTCTAAGAAGAGATACTAGGTGCTGCATTGTGTGATTGCATGGCTTGTAATTTGTCCAGTGATGGCATTAGATAATATGGCAGTTGTTTAGCTTTTTGCTGATGAGAGACGGTGGTTGAGGTATCATGTACTTTTGTTTTGACTGTGTTTGTGTGAATGTGGGAAGGTCATTGTGATAAGCCTAAAAGAACTGGTGCACCTGTAGGAGGTTGAGCATCTGGGATGCTAATACCACTCCTAACAGTTGCCCCAGTAATTTGAGCGTATCCCTGGTACCTGCAACAATTAGAAAACAAGTTAGAAAAAAATTGGTTGTGTTCCCAGGTTCTTGTGTATTATGAGGACAATGAGGATTGGGGAGGGGGGGGGGGAAGAAAAATTCCTGCCACTAGCTCTGTTACACCTGGGCAGAGGCAAGGCTTGGGATTTTGGTTGATACTGGAGTTTGCTTTTGACAGGATAAAGCTTCTTCAGTTGTGAGTATGGATTGGTTGAAGAGTGTTGGAGTGTTGGAATCACTTTAGTGGCGGTGTTGGTATTGTAGGTGAAAGGTTTTAGATGGTCTGTAATGGTCATTTGGTTTAAAATGGTTGAGCATGAAAAGTAGGTATGAACTTTCAGAGGCTTGAAGGCTTGAATTGTCCAAGTGCATTTAGGACTTAAACTGCTGACAGAGCAGTATTCAGCAACTTGAGTTTTTGCTGCCTCCAATTGATATGCTCCCAGGAGAGTGAGCATTTTGAGTGCTAATGCCACATTCTAGGAGTACATCAGTTGAATTATCATCAAGGATGGGGTGACACCTGCAAAAAACGAAGCTAGAGTTAAAGAAAAATTGGACATTTCTGCCCAGCTTCCTGCTTCTGCTGTTTGCAGACAGCTTTTTGGTTCTCAAGTTAGGAAAAGATTCTTCTAGTTTCTTGTGGGTTCTAGAAGCAAGTGTAGGTATAGGATAGAGGGTGTGTGATGATGCACTTTTGGATTGCATCTCTTTTTGTATGTTTCTGCCCTTTTCCCTACAGATGTGAGAGTTGGTTTTGTGTTTTTTGAACTCCTAATTGAGTGATGTGTGTGTGGTGAGATATGTTCCAGTCCTTTGACCAATCCTCGGGAGATTGAATAGCATTGCTGTTAATACCACACTTTGAGGAGAAGCCAATGGACTGTGCATTCCAGATGGATGAAACCTACAAAAAAGAAAAGAAAGTTAGCAGTGACAGTGTTGGCCTTCAGCTGTTGGTTATTGTTCCCCATTTGGACTAATAGATGTACCTTCTTCTTCTAATAGTTTCAGCCATAGCCATGAGATGATGTTGAGGTACTGGCATTATGTTGAGGTACCAATAACCTGGTGGTTTTCTTATGTCTAAAGGCAGGAGTACCCAGATAATCCTGAAGAATTTGGCCTCTGATTTGAGATAGCAGAGCAGAAACAGAGGTGAAATTGGCTAAGGTTGAGAGCTCATGGCTGAGCTTTGACAGTGAGTCAGCAGGGCAGTTTGCCTCCCTGAATGTGTGTGAACATCTTCACATTGGTTGCATAGAGATGAGTGCTGCTGAAGTTTCATTTTCAAATACCAAGGGTGGTTTTTTTCTTTGCCTAACCATTGAACTAAGAGGGCAGAGTCAAATTCTAGGTGAACCTTAGTGAATCTATTATTGAGACACCATTGTATTCCTAAGAGAGTTGCTTCAATTTCAGCATAGTTGTTGGTACCTTCACCTGGAGGAGCAGCATGGCATTGATGAAGGAGCAGTTGTGATCTCTAATAACCACTCATGCAACAATCTTTCCTGGGTTTGTGAGTGCACTTCAATCACTCTTGATCTTCACAAAGCCATAGACTGGCTTGTTCCAGACTACTAGAGTAGTGAGAGTTGGATAAGTGACCCCTGCCAGTTGAGAGGCAATTTGACTTCTGGGAAGCTGGCTCTCATCATCAAGTTAATGTCAGAATCGATTGAGAACAAGACTTTAGTTAGTGATGAGGATTTGCCTCCATATTTGGCACTACACCTATTTTTCCATAGGTTCCAGCAAATTATGATAGGCAAGGTGTGAGTGATTTGCTTCTGTACTTCATTGTGGCTTTTTACTAGCCACCAATTCATTAGAAGAAGTCTGAATGGAAATTCTTCTGTTTGGATTCCAACTGGACCACCAAATTTCCTCCACACAATTCTTGCAAAGTTGCCCCTACTGAAAAGATGATCCACTGTTTCATTGGTGTGAAAGGAACAACAGACACCCCTTGTGACTGTGGGGCTCCTGAAGACTAGAACCTTATCATCAGTAGGTAGCTTGTTTCTGAGAGCTCTCCATAAACAAAATGACCATTTGAAGGGGACTTTTTTATGCCAAGTCATTTTGTTAGAGAAGTTTGGTTGTTTCTTTTTCCTGATTAAATCCCAAGCAGATGCACAACTAAACTGACCACTAGCATTAAGGGTCCAAATGGCTTCATCCTGTATGTTGGTGTTGTGAGAGATGATGGTATGCATGATCTGAGGTATCATGTGAGGTGGTGCAATGCCATTAAGTTTCTGAAGGCTCTACTGACCCCATCCCAAAAAACTGAGACTGCAATATTCCCAGGAACCTCCCTCAGTTCTGAAGCTTGCAAGAAGCCTAGAACCCAACCAGTTATCCTACCAAAAACTGCAATTCCCAGAGTGAAGCCTCCATAGAATGCTCTTTTCTGCTTCTTTCTTGTTGATTGTCAGTCTTTTCCATGCTTGTGATTGGCCTGTGTCCCATTTTTTGGAGATGGGACTAGATCTCTAGCAATACTTATCTCTTAGAAAATTGCTCCATAAATATTGAGAAGTTCTAAAAAGCCACCATTGCTTGTACTCCATTGATTTGCAAATGTATTCAATGGTTCTGAAGCCAAGGCCACCTTCAGTCAATCGATAGCATAGTTTCTGCCAGAATGCCTAATGGTATTTCTTTTTGTTGTTGTCCATTCCCCAGAAGAAATTAGCTGCAAGCTTCTCTATTTGTTTCATGATTGTTTTAGTAGGGGAAACAACTGACAATAAATGGATTGGCATTGATTGAAGGATATGTTTTATCATAGTTGCCCTTCCACCATGAGATAACATATTACCATGCCCATTTCTAGGTTGGGGTTTTCAGATTTGGGGGCTTTGAACCTTAACATTGAAAAGGGGAAGAAGACAGCGGGATTCACTGATTTAGCTAGCAATAGGAATGATTTCATCGTTGATTTGAGACTTTACATAGATTTGTGAAAGCTTTTGGTTGATTCGGGTCTATAGGAGTCTTACAGAATAGAGAAAGAAAGGGGAAAAAGGACGACTGGTCTCCGAAGAAATGATTAGGATTTTGGGGTAATTGGGAGTTGGTTTCTGGATTAAACGGTGAGAGATAGAATCTTGACCGTTGATCTTTCAGATCAATGGTTCTGATAATTTGGTTAATTAGGATTTTAGGGGGGAAATGTTTGTGGCTATTGGATGATGGGGTTTTAGGCGGTTGGGATTAGATCTCTAGGGGCGGGTATTAAAGTCAAAAGAAGAATCAGAGAATAAACATGAGCCGTCGGTTAGATGGATCAACGACTCAGATGCATTGTGTTTCTTGTGTAAGTGGTGAGGGAAGGTGACATGGCGTGATGTCATTGGTGCAAATAGGGTGGTTCAGAGCGCCAACAGGGAAGAGAAGGGGATGTTTGGATTGGGTGCATTTTTGTTTGGGCTTGAGTAATTGGGCCAAAAATGATTTAAGGAATGGCCACTTTGCCTTTGGTTTGAGAATTGCAATTGTGCCCTTTTTTTGTAACCCCTTTTGAATTTAATTTAAATAAACTTAACAATTTTAAATAGATGTGGTAAAAATTATAATTACTATATATACTACTAATCACTTTAATTAAATATTTATAAAATACTTTGTTTTTCCTAAGTTGCAACACTAATTTCGAATTTCACATAATAATCTAATTAACTAGAAATTATATATCAAATTAATTATAGAACCGAGGTAATGTATATATAATAATTATTTTAATAATCTTAAAATAGTAAATATATTTATAATTACATAATGCTATGCGATTAAATTATTTTAAAAACTAATACTTAATTAATTTGTAAAATAAGTATTTGTTACTAGAAAATTCTTTAAAAATATTTATTGTAAATTATTAAGTAAAAATAAATTAATTTAAAAATAGAGGTCAAAATTGGTTGTCAACAAGTGGTACCCAACGAAACAATCCACAAACGACTGGAGTTCCTGCTTCGCTCAGTTGTCGATGATGATATGGATATTTGGCAGAGGGAAATCGTCCTTTGGACTAGCTTTGTCGAGATCTCGATAATCCACGCATATCCTGATCTTTCCGTCTTTCTTGCGTACTGGGACGATATTTGCCAACTAGTTGGGATAATTGGTGACCCTTACCACATTCGCCTCTATTTGCTTGGTCACTTCCTCCTTTATCCTCAAACATAAATCGGGTTAGAATTTTCTAGGTTTCTGCTTGACTGGCAATCTATTAGGATCAGTGGGCGGTCGATGCGAGACAATAGCACTACTTAATCCCGGCATGTCATCGTATGACCTAGCGAACACATCAATGTATTGTCAGAGGTGCTCAACCAATTTTCCCTTCTGCTTGGATTTTAGATGAATGTTGATTTTGGTTTTCTTAACGTCTTCTTCACTTCCAAGGTTGACCACATCCGTATTCTCAGCTTCTCATTCTTCCCCACTCCGACAAACTTGTCACAATATGCCCTCAAATGCGCGTGGGGATCACCCGTCCCACCGAAGATATCAAACTTTGGAGGCTTATACCCTGCTGGCGTATCCATATCCGGATGGATACACAGATCCTCGTAGTCCAAACTTTCACTTCCTCAGGCAACTTGAAGGTTCTTCATTTGTTTTCTCAAGGTTTGTTGCTGCTCAGATATTGACACCTCTTCCTTACGCCTATCTTCCCTCTCCATCTCAACATATTGGTCAATCTCATAAGGCACCCTGACCGTGACAGGCATTGTAAAGGTAGGTTCAGAAATGGCATATACAGGGGAAACATATTGCTCATGAGCGGCGGTATGTGCCACAGGTATGTGATGGTTTGGGTGAGTGGTTAAAGTAACTCCGTCACGATGAGGGGTGTGAGTTGCATTGGTGGTGACAGGCGGGTTTTGTGGTGTCTGAACGTACTGTGGTATGTAGGGAGAATTATAGGAGTATTTGGTGCGTTTGCAAGGATACTTGAGGTGAGAATTCAGTGGTAGGTATTGAAGTTGGGGTGTTGTTGTTTTGGCGTGGCGTGGAAAGAAAGTGGTCAGGAATTGAATCTAAAGAAGGAAAACGAGGTGATTGAGGACGCTTTGTCATGGCTAGATGTGCTAGTTCCCTTATATGTTGTACTTCCTCCCTTAGGGACTTCATTTCCTGGGCCATCCTGGCCACATGTTCATCATTCCTGGTATCGCCCTTCTCCCTCGATCGCCCCAGGTTGTTGGCTATGACCAGAGCATGTTCAATCGGGTTTTCTATAGCTGACATCTTTCCCTTTGATCTTAGATTGTACGATAGTTGTGCATGTTTCGAGTCGACACAAACCAACTTTCTTTTCTTTTGGGGGTAATAATAAAGTAAAAGAAAAATAAGAAGAAAGAAAAGAAAAAGAAACAAGAGGCAGTTTCTTCATATACAAGAAGGAAATCACAAAGAGTAATTAATTCATGCATTAAGGCTTGCACGTTTTCCTAGAATTCATGGGGACTTCTCATTGCCGGAGTAGGCCTAAGTCGTAGATGTTTGACAAACATTTAGACTTGACACATTTATATCTGAAGGAAGTTTGTTTTCATTGATAATATGGACTAAGATAAGTGGGAACAAAGATTACATCGTTGTTTCGTAGAACTGCATGGGCTTGGACTACCTGACCTTACGAAAGTAAAAGAAGACTAGGGATAGGGTACAAAGTGGGAAAGAAGGGGAAATCAACCAACTTCTAGAAACCATCGCCGTAGTCATTTCCCATCTCATCTTCTTCTTCTGGTTTTTCTTTTGGGTCTTCTTCAAACTCCTCCTCGTCATCGTTGAACTCCAACCCCTCCTCTGGATCTTCTTCTTGCTCTGTACTAGACACTATTTGGATGCAGTCCACTACCCGGTCATCGTCTTCAACAGGTGGCAACATGTGATCGATGTATCCTGGGACCACTTGACGGTGCATTGAAGTAGTCACAAGGTAATGTGATAGAATCTAATGGAAAATTTGCAAAGCAGCCACTGCGTCCTCTGTCTAGGCTTACCCTCTCTGCTTGGCTGGGCCAGCTCGTCTTCCTTGTCGATCCAGACATAATACTTAGGAGTGCACCACGAGTATTGACCCATTGGCATCGTGACCAGGTCGTTCCACTCTTCTTGGAGCCTTCTTATCCTAGGGATCGGAATCTCTACATTGTACTCATCCTTGTATAGCTCTGCCCTTGTCCAGAGAGGCACATCCTAGATCATCCTGAACTATCTAAGAACCCGCAGGGGTGAGTACGGTTGAATACCCTTAAGTCCGATCAGCTCAATAAAGTATTTCTGAGGAGTTCTTAAGATTGCTCTTTCACCTAACCATGATAGCTTCCAGTTGACCCATTCTCCACATAGATTGGTCAGCATTTCTCTATGCTCTTCATACCCTCATGCACATGAACACAAAGCCCTCAGCATCTCAACTAGCACCATCGGCACCAAAGTAGCTTGAAGGTTTCCACGGAAGGTCGCCAGAACCACGTGCAATAAGTTGATAATGATCCGAACCCTTCTCTGCGGGAAGACCAATAATCCCAATAGTGCTAATGAGAAGGTGATAGGCCTAAGACTCTCCCATGTTGCTTAGTCACACTGAAACTCTCCTGAATACCACTCATAGCTTTTGCGATGTCCAAATCTGTTGAACAGTTGGTCGAGGCTCACCCATCCGTCCTCGATATTTCTCAGACCCCGACTATTGGCCAGGCCTAAAGCATCCAAGAACCTATAACCGGGCATAGTAACTAGTAGTATTGGCTTCCATCCATTAAACGGCAGCTCCGTGAAACTAGTAACTTCTTCCAATGTCGGTACAAACTCACAGTCGGCAAACTTTGTCACGACCCGATACTCCACCTTCGGGACCGTGATGGAGCCTAACATTGCACTTGCTAGGCAAGCCAACGTTAGAATAATTTATCCATTTTCAACAATTCAAATTTAACAGTAAGAAAGAAACTGAAATAACTGACATAGTCTAAAATATAGTGCAAAAAATTATAACGACTGAAATATCTATGCAACCCTGGACCCGGTGTCACAAGTGCTCGATCTACTAGAATAGTACAAATTCAGGTCTGAATAAAACATAAAGCTGTCTTAGGGAAATACACACCAAGCAGCTGTACCCCAATTTTCCTTACTGCAAGCCAACCCGAGCACACTAATGGCCGTCGCTGGGACCGACTCCAAAATCTGCACAAGAAGTGCAGAGTGTAGAACGAGCACAACCCACCCCATTTACTTTGTAAGTGCCGAGCCTACCCTCGACGATGTAGTGATGAGGCTATGGTGTGTCACTAACACTATAACATGTACGCAGTATAAAACAAAGACAAAAAAGGAAAATACGGAACGGAATAAGGCAGTTAACTGAAGATAATAGCTAAATCCTTGAAGAAAACCTGTAATGATTAGAATTACCAATCCTTAGAGTTTCATATGAAAAATACCGAAAACCAACACCACACAAGGAAATAGGAACACATACGTTATTGCGGTGCGTAACCCGATCCCACTGTACTACACAATCCTCCCTTATTACACCGTCATAATATCAATAATCATAAATAAATATATGTTGCGGCGCGCAACCCGATCCCACCATATAACAAAGCCAGTATCTTAGTTCACCCTTATTTCACCGTATCAGTCCACCCTTATTTCACCTATTGCGGCGTGCAACCCGGTCCCACCATATCACTACCAATTCACCCTTATTCCACCATCTAAATCCAGTATTATTTCACCTGTTACGGCGTACAACCTGATCCCACCATATCAGTATCAATATTTAGTGAGCTCAAACAAATGAATAACTCAAATCACAAGAACCTCGATTGATGAATATGAAGCCGAATCAGAATAAAACCTCGTATCAACTTGGAAATTCACATATGTAATATTACACAGCAAGAAAAGTAGAGTAAATAACAACTAAATGGTGCGAGTAAGTCAATTAAGGCAAATAGCAGTGAGTCAAGAAAATATGGAAATGTCTAACATCTTTAACACGAGAAACAATGATTAACAAGTAGCAAATGAAACGTGAGAGGCAATTAAGCACATAATAGTTAAGGCATAGGAGGTAATAACTATGGAAAAGCGGAGAATCAACAAAATAAGTAATTAGCGGCGTATAAGCACTCGTCACCTCGCATATACAGCGCATTTCGTATAGCACATAGTCCGAGGGTTCCTAATTCCCTGAAATCAAGGTTAAACTCAATAGTTACCTCGCTCCAAAATCCACTCAAAGCTCAACCACGGCCTTGCCTTTCAAACAATCCTCCTAACCAATCAATCTAGCAATTTAACAACCAAACGATTCAAAATAAACTTAGGAACTACGCATGAGAATGAAAGAGGTTCAATTTAGGTCATTATTGAAAAAGTCAACAAAAGTCAACTCCCGGGCCCGCTTTGTCCAAACCCGAAATTTGGACAAAAATCCAGTTACCCATTCACCCCCGATCCCGGATATGTAATTTGTTTCGAATACGACCTCAATTTGAGGTCTAAATTCCAATCTCACAAAAATCCCTAATTCTATCCAAATCCTCAATTTCTACCATGAAAAGCATATATCTTAGGTTAAATCTTGTGAAATGTAATGGGAAATTTAAAGAAAGTAGGTAAGAATCACATACCAATGAATTGGGAAAGAAGAGCTCTAGGAAAAATTGCCTCTAGGGTTTCTAGGTTGGAAAATTTAAAGAATGAGAAAAATCCCGTCTAACTCAGCTTAGTCCAGGCGCAGATATCGCAACTGCGAACCTCGCATATGCGAAAAATCCTTCACAAATGCGAAGGTCTCTCACCTCTGATTCCATCGCAATTGAGATGGTTTGATCGCATTTGCGAACTTGAACTCCTCGCAATTGAGATCATTTTGATCGCAAATGCGAACAGTGCTTCCCCCAGCCCACTTCGCAATTGCGAAAAAATTGTTGGCAATTGCGAACCATTGGTGCCCAGCTACTTTTCGCAAATGCAAGGAAATAGCTCGCAAATGTGAACCTGACAGGAAGTCTTCCCTATCGCAAATGCAAAGCCAGATCTCGCAATTGTGAGGTTTGAGGCCTGCACCAGAAACAGTAGAACACCAGTTATGATCCTAAGTCCAAAAACGTTTCGTAGTCTATACGAAACTCACCCGAGCCCTCGGGGCTCCTAATCGAACATGAACAAAAGTCAAAAAACATCATAAGAACTCGCTCGCGCAATCAAAAAACCATAATAACGCCTAGAACTACGACTCAGACACCAAATCAAATGAAACTTTCTCAAGAACTTCTATTTCAACAATCGGACATCCGAACCACGTCAAACCAATTCTGTTTTTCACCAAATTTTACAGACAAGTCATAAATATAGTAATGATCATATACCAAGCTCCGAAACACAAAATTCGGGTTCGTAGCAATAAAGTCAAACATTGGTCAAATTTTCAAACTATTTAAACCTTTAAAGTCAAATTTTGACAAAAAGCAACAACTCGAGCTAGAGACATCCGAATTTGATTATGGGCATACGCCCAAGTCCGAAATCACAATACATATCCACCGGGACCGTCAATACACGGGTTCGGGTCCTTTTGCTCAAAACAATGTTCGAACTCAACTCAAATGGATTTTTAAGGCATAATATCACATTTTATCAATTTTTAACATAAAAGCCTTTCGGAGAAAGACATGGACTGCACACGCAAATAGAGGAATGCTAAAATGGGATATTTGAGATTTGGAAACACGGAATTAAGGTTTAAAACTATAGATGACCTATTGGGTCATCACATTCTCCACCTCTAAAACAACCGTTCGTCCTCCAATGGACATAGAAAAGTACCTGGACTGGTGAAAAAGTGTGGATATCTACTCCGCATGTCTGACTCGGACTCCAAAGTTGTTGCCTCGACCGGTTGACCTCTCCACTGCACTTGAACTGAAGGATAACTCTTTGACCTCAACTGTCAAACCTTCCGAGGTAGAATAGCCACTGGCTCCTCCTCGTAAGTCAAATCCTTGTCCAACTGGACTGAGTTGAAATCTAACACATGGGATGGATCACCGTGATACTCTCGGAGCATAGAAACATGGAACACTGGATGGGCTGCTGATAAACTAGGTGGCAATGCGAACCCGTAACCACCTCACCCATTCTCTCATGAATATCAAAGGGTCCGATATACCTAGGGCTCACTTTCCCTTGTTCCGAACCTCATCACACCCTTCATGGTTGAAACCCGGAGCAACACCCTCTCTCCAACCATGAATGCAACATCACAAACTCTATGGTCGGCATAACTATTCTGCCTTGACTGAGCTGTGCAAAGTCAATCCTAAATAATCTTGACCTTATCCAAGGGATCCTGTACCAAATCTGTAACCCAAACCGAGCCTCCCTCGACTCGAACCATCCAACTGGAGATCGACACTGCCTCCGGTATAATGCCTGATAGTGAGCTATCGGAATGCTTGAATGGTATCGGTTGTGTAGGCAAACTCCGCAAGTGGCAAGAACTGATCCCAAGAACCGCCGAAATCTATAACATAAGCGCGGAGCATATCCTCCAATATCTAAATAGTGCACTCGGACTGTCCGTCCGTCTGAGGATGAAATGTTGTGCTCAACTCAACTTGCATGCCCAACTTATGTTGTACTGCCCTCCAGAAGCGCGAGGTGAACTGCGTACCTCGATCAAATATGACCCTACATCCTCAAAACTCCATCATCTCCAATAGTAACCTACTTGGCACCATCGTGCCGCACTGTGTCCCTAAGTACAAGCAAATGATGGTCATTATACTACCGCTATCTGATGCGCTCACACAAGGAAGACCGAGCGAATGTACAAGCCAGGAAACGACTGGGCTCTGAAACACAACCTCACGAACTGATTCGCCAAAGCCTAAACATCTAATGCGAGCAGTCTCTCACCGACCGACTCGAATGAACGCGAGGCTGCCCATACTCGCTGCTTTCTACTCAAGGCATCGACCATCACATTGGCCTTCCCGAGATGATACAAGATGGTGATATCATAGTCTTCAACAGCTCCAACCACTTCCTCTACCTCAGATTGAGATCCTTTTATTTGAAAAAATACTGCAAGCTTTGATTATCCGCGAAAACTGCGCACGACACGCCGTAAAGATAATGCCTCCAAATCTGCAGCATATGAATAATGGTTGCAAACTCTAAGTCATGAATAGGGTAATTCTTCTCATGAACCTCCAACTGCCTCGACGCATATACAATCTCACTTCCATCTTGCATCAATACTGCAGCAAGCCCAATACGAGATACATCACAATACACCGTATAAGATCCTGAACCTATGGGAAACACCAATACTGGCACCGTAGTCAAAGCAGTCTTGAGCTTCTGAAAGCTTGATAAGTTAGGATTTTAACATGTTTTATGCCCCTACTTGCCTGTGCTTTGGTTATAAATCGCTACAAAATAGTCCGAAAATGCTCACAAGTTGTGCTTGATTGTAGGTTTGATCGACAAAGTGACGAAATGTCAAAGATCGGCTCAAAAGGAGTGAAACCTGCTCAAGTATTAAAGACCAAGAAATCCATGGAAAAGAGAGCCTAGTGCGGACCGCCCAAAAGTGAATGCGGCCGCACTAGGAGCTTCAGAGAGTTGGTATAATCAGGCTGAGGCTACGCGGCTGCACTACTCGTTACGCGGTCCGCGGTCAGGCTCCGCGGCCGCACTACTCTTTTGTGCGGTCCGCGGACATGAGGTTCAGAGACTTGACTAATTTGGGCATAAGGCCAAGCGGCCGCGGTACTCGTTACGCGGTCCGCGGTGGTTGCTTCGCGGCCGCGCTACCTCTTTGTGCGGTCCGCGGAGCAGAGATTCAGAGAGTGAAGATTCCCAATGTTCCAGCCATGCGGTCCGCGGTCCATAATGTGCAGACCGCGCCAACTCCCTCCGCGGCCGCGGTACACTTCCACGCGGTCCGCGGTCCGCGGTCCTCGTTCAGAGAAGCAGAAATGTGACGTCCAAGAGCCAGTGCGGCCGCGGTCCTTTTTGTGCGGCCGGCACTAACCCCGCAGGGGTATTTTTGTCCAGTTTTTCCAGCCTATCATAAATAGAACATTTTACCATATTTAGGTAAGTTTTTGGTATTCGAGTAACAGCTGCGCTCATGAGACTCGGTTTTGTAGCCATTTTTGGCACTTTAGCTTTAATTTTATGATAGATTTTTGTGATTTCTTTTTAGTAATTAATAAGTATGCTTAGTCCTTCATATATTTCTTCATTTTCTCTTTCAAGCATGAGTAACTAAACCCATTAGCTAGGGTTGTGGCTCAATCCTAGTGTGGGTAATTGATGGGTGTTGCCATCTAGGGTTAGATTGATTATGGGTGTTTGGTAATTAGGTTGATTTTATGTTTTTATTTAAGAATTGGTGGTTGCAAACACTGATTCAAGCTTTGTGGGCTTGACTCTTCTTGAGAAAGAGAGTTTATGACCCCAAAATTGACCTAACAAGGAATTGAGATGGACTCATGAGAACTGATAGTCCCAATTAACGGGTTAAATCTCGAGAGAGTAATCACCCTACTTGAACCCTAGTTGCTTGATCTAATTGGCCTAGCCAATTGGTCTCGAGAGAGTCAACTGGGCAAAATCACTCTCTCTACCGAGAGGTGTGAGAGTGGGTATAATTGTGCAACGGTTATAGCATAAGCCCCAAATATGTCAATTTATCCTTAGCAACATCTACCCGTCAATTAGCCACCTAGGTAGTGTGACGACCCCAGTGCCTTTCTTCCCATTAGATACAACTTAGCAATATTTTAGTAGCATAATTTAGCGTTAATCATTAGTTTTATCCTAGTAGTTATGAAATCAAAAACCAAGAATGTTTGAAGTGACATTAGGAGTACAAACACATCTCTAGACTAGACAGAAAATCCAACTCCACTACTAGCTCCCCGAGGAAATCAATCTCGACCTCTATTCGGGTAAAAGCTATTGCGACTCGCTCTCGCTACTTTTTAGTGGTGCAGAGTAGGCAGCGATCAAAGCTCACCTCACACTCGTCCAACCATCTGAACGGGGCACCTTTCTAGGTCAACCTAGTCAATGGGACTGATATAGATAAAAATCCCTCCACAAACTAACGGTAATAACCCATCAAACCTAAGAAACTCCAGATCTCCGTAGGTGAAGTGGGTCAAGGCCAAATCTGAGCTGCCTCAATCTTCATAGGATCCACCTGAATGCCCGCTGCCGATACGACGTACCCTAAGAAGGAGACCGAGTCACACTTCGAAACTTTGGGATATAACTGCTGTCTCTGAGAGTCTGAAGTATGATACGAAGATGTTGCTCTTGCTCCGCTCGACTGTGGGAGTAGATCAAGATATCATATATAAACACAAATAAAAGGAATACAAATATGGTTTGAACAACCGTTTCATCAAATCCATAAATGTTATCGGGGCATTCGTCAGCCCAAATAAAATCACTAGAAACTCATAATGGCCATATCGAGTCCGAAAAGTTGTCTTAGGGACATCGGATGCCATAATCCTCAATTGATGGTATCCAGACCTCAAATCGATCTTCAAAAACACCTTGGCATCCTGAAGCTGATCAAATAAGTGATCAATCCTCGGCAATGGATACTTGTTCTTAATGGTGACTTTGTTCAACTGTCGGTAATCTATGCACATCCTCATCGATCCATCTTTCTTCTTCAAAAACAACACATGTGCACCCCAGGGCGATACACTAGGTATAATGAAGCCCTTATCGAGTAGATCTTGAAACTGCTATTTCAATTCCTTCAACTCTGGCGGGGGCCATATGATATGGCGGAATAGAAATGGGCTGAGTGCCCAAAGCTAAATCAATATAGAAGTCAATATCTCTGTCGGGAGGCATCCCTGGCAGATCTGCACGAAACACCTCTTGAAACTCACAAACAACTGGTATTAAATCCATGGAAGGAACCTCTGCACTAAAATCGCGAACATAAGACAAATTATCTAGACACCCATTCTCAACCATATGCCAGGCCTTCACATACAAGATAACCCTACTGGTGGAATGGCTAGGAGTCCCTCTCCACTCTAATTGAGGTAATCCCAGCAAGGCTAAGGTCACCGTCTTGGCGTGACAAGCCAATATGGCATGATAAGGTGACATCCAATACATACCCAAGATGATATCAAAATCTACCATATCAAGAAGTAGAAGATCTAGACTAGTCTCAAGACTCCCAATAGAAACCGCACACGAATGATAGACAAGATCTACAATAATATAATCTCCCACGGGTGTGGACACATACACATGAGCACTCAAAAAATCAGGAGGCACAATCAGATATGAAGTAGAATAGGATGACACGTAGGAATAAGTAGAGCCCTGATCAAATAGAATTGAATCATCTCTATGGAAAACTGGAGCAATACTTCTGATAACGGCTTTAGATGACTCAGCATCCGGCCAGGCTGGGAAAGCATAAAATCCGTGTTGGGCCCCACCACTCTAAACTACATCCCTGGGAAGGGCTTTAGCTGGCTGGCCTCCACCTCTAGCGGCCTGAACTTCACCTCTAAAGGCCTGACCTCTATCTTTGGCTGCCTGACCCCTTCCCATATCTGGCTGAGCGGGCGGTGGAGCAGCCGGTGCCGGAACTCTCCTATGGCGTGCCGCCCAATAATCTCGAACATGTCCTCCTGATATACCCAAAAACCCCACACTCGAATCATATATCCTACTGTTGTGTCTGATAAAATTGAGGCTGACCCAAACGAGCTAGATAACTACGGTAATAACTCTAAATCGGAGGCGCACGGATAGGAGTTGATGGTGCAGTGTAGGATGGCTGCCCTGAATAAGGCACATAAGAACCATGACTCCCTGACGCACTGTGGGATTCTTGAAGCGCTGACTGAAATGGCCTTGGAGGATGGCCCCTACAAAAAGTACCCATGCCTCCAGATGATGCACCACTGAAACTGCCAAAATGACAGGCCTGTTATCAGACCACGACGCTCTCTCTTATGCAAGAACCATCTCTATCCGCCTAGCAACATTAGTAGACATCTGAAAGAAAATCCCCCCCCCCCCCCCAGTCTGCTTAGCCATCTGTAGCCTGATAGGGAGAGTGCGTCCATCAATAAACCTCCTCACTCTCACTCTCAGTAGGAACCAAAAGAAGAGCATGACGGGGTAGATCCCCAAAATGGGTCTCCTATTGAGTGACTGACATACTGCCCTGCTGGAGACGCTCAACCTGCATGCGATAATCCTCCCTCTGTGTGATAGGAAAGAACTTCTCTAGAAATAGCTGAGAGAACTGGTCCCAAGCAAGAGTAGGTGACCCAGCTGGTTTGGTCAACACATAATCCTTCCACTACCTCTTGGCGGAACCCGTCATCTAAAACACCGCGAAATCGACCCCATTGGTCTCAACTATACCCATGTTCCACAGAACCTCATGGCAGCGGTCAAGATAATCCTGTGGGTCCTCGGAAGGTGCATCACTAAAGTGAACTAGGAAGAGCTTGGTAAACTTGTCCAATCTCAATAAGCCCTCAGAAGACATGGCGGGTCTATCACCGGCATGTGCCGCAATAACCGACTAAACTACCCCTGCTGGAGGGGCTGCTGGAATCCGATACTAGGGAGCCATCTGATCCGAAGTGTGAGTAGCAGGAGTCTGTGCTCCTCCCCCAGCCTGAGAGACGGCTGGTACCACAGGAAAAGTATCGGTCTGGGCCACATTCTCCATAAGGCCCACCAAACAAACTAAAGCGTCCTGAAGCACTAGGGTGGTGGTGAACCCCTCCGGGACCTGAGCTGGTCCAACAGGTACATTCTGAGCTGGAGCCTCCTCATAAAGATCCACCTGAGGCCCCACTGTTGATGCTGCTGCTCTCTAGGCTGAGCTCTACCTCTACCTCGGCCTCTGGCGCAACCTCGGCCTCGACCTCTACCCCTCGTAGGAGCTGCTACTGGGGGCTCCAGCTGCTGTCCAGCTGAGGATGCAATATGTGTTCTTGCCATCTGTGGGAGAACAAAAACAGAAGAGTTCAATCATCAATGATGGAATAAAATCGCACGACGGAGAAGAATAGAAGTGAAATTGTTCCCAAACTCCATAGCCTCTAGAAGATAAGTATAGACGTCTTCGTATTGATCCTCCATACTCCACTAAGTTTGCTCATGACTCGTGAGACCTAAGTAACCTAGTGCTTTGATACCAATTTATAACGACCCGAAATTCCCATCTTCGAGACTGTGATGGCACCTAACATTTCACTTGCTAGGCAAGCCAATGTTTGAATAATTTATCCATTTTCAACAATTCAAATTTGATAATAAGAAAGATAGTGAAATAACTGACATAGTCTAAAACATAGTGCAAAAAATCATAACGACTGAAATATCTATACAACCCTGGACCGGTGTCACAAGTGCACGAGCTACTAGAATAGTACAAATAAAGCTCTAAATAAAGCATAAAGCTTTTTGAGGGAAAATACACAGCTAATAAAAGGGAAAGGGACTCTAGTGGATGCGTATGCCGAGCAGATGTACCCTAAGTCTCCTCACTGCTAGCCAACTCGAGCACACTAATGGCCATTGATGGGACCGACTCCAAAATGTGCACAAGAAGTGCAGAGTGTAGTATGAGTACAACCGACCCAATATACTCTGTAAGTGTCGAGCCTAACCTCGACGAAGTAGTGACGAGGCTAAGGGGGGTCACTTACACTATAACCTGTATGCAGGATAAAACAAAGACAGAAAAGGAAAATACGGAATGAAATAAGGCAGTTAACTGAAGATAATAGCTAATTCGTTGAAGAAAACCAGTAATGATCAGAATTACCAATCCTTAGAGACTCGTATGAAAAATATCGAAAATCAACACAACACAAGGAAATAGGAACACGTAGGTTATTGCGGCGCACAACCCATTCCACCGTACAACACAATCCACTCTTATTCCACCGTAATAATATCAACAATCATAAATAATTATATGTTGCAGCGCGCAACCCGATCCCACCATATAACAAAGCCAGTATCTTAATTCACCCTTATTTCACCATATCAATCCACCCTTATTTCACCTGTTGCGGCATGCAACCCGATCCCACCATATCAGTACAAATACACCCTTATTACATAATATCTATCCATATTTATTTCACCTATTGCGACGTGCAACCCGATCCCACCATATCAATATCAATATTCAGTGAGCTCAAATAGATCAATAACTTAAATCGCAATAACCTCTATGATTGATGAATATGAAGCCGAATCAGAAAAGAACCTTGTATCAACTTGGAAATTCACATATGTGATGTTACACGGCAAGACAAATAGAGTAAATAACAACTAAAAGGTGCGTGTAAGTCAATTAAGGCAAATAGCAGCGAGTCATAAAAACACGGTAAGGTCTAACATCATTAACACGAGAAACAATGATTAACAAGTAGCAAAGGAAGCATGGGAGGCAATTAAACACATAACAGTCAAGGCGTGGGAGGAAATAACTAAGGAAAAGCGGAGAATTAGGGAAATAAATAATTCAGCGGCATATAAGCACTCGTCACCTCGCATATACGCCGCAACACATAAATTTCATATAGCACATAGTCCAAGGGTTCCTAATTCCCTCAAATCAAAGTTAAACTCAAGATTTACCTCGTTCCAAAATCCACTCAAAGCTTAACCACGCCCTTTCCATTCGAACAAACCTCTGAACCAATCAAATCTAGCAATTTAACAACCAAACGATTCAAAATAAGCCTTAGGAACTACCCACGAATAAAAGAGGTTCGATTTAGGTCATCATTGAAAAAGTTAACAAAAGTCAACTCCCTGGGTCCGGTTGGTCCAAACCCGAAATTCGGACCCAAACCCAATTACCCATTTACCCTTGAGCCTGGTTATGTAATTTATTTTGAAATCGAACCTCAATTTGAGATCTAAATTCCAATCTCACAAAAATCACTAATTCTACCCAAATCCCCAATTTCTACCTTGAAAGTCCTAGATTTTAGGTTGAATTCTTATGAACTGAAATGGGAAATTGAAAGAAAGTAGGTTAGAATCACTTACAATGAATTAGGAAAGAAGAGCTCTTGGAAAAATCACTTTTAGGGTTTCAAGGTTTGAAAATTTGAAAGAATGAGAAAAATCTCGTCTAACTCAGTTTAAGTCCAGGCGCAGATGTCGCAATTGCAACTTGGGGTTTGCAATTGCAAACCCCGCAAATGCGAAGGTCTCACACCTTTGCTGCCTTAACAATTGCGATGGTTTGTTCGCATTTGCGAACCTGAACTCCTCGCAATTTCGATAATTTTTATTGCAAATGCGAACACTGCTTCCCCCAGCCTACTTCGCAATTGTGAAGATATTGTTCGCAATTGTGAACCATTGGTGCCCAACTACTTTTCGTAAACTCGAGGAAATAGCTCACCAGTGCAAACTTGACAGGAAGTCTACCCTATCGCAAATGCGAAGCTAGACCTCGCAACAATTGCGAGGTCTGAGCCCTGCACCAGAAACAATAGAACACCAGCTATGATCCTAAGTCCAAAAATCTTCCGTAGCCTATCTCAAACTCACCCGAGCCTCAAGGCTCCAAACTAAACGTGCACACAAGTACAAAATCATCATATGAATTCACTCATGCAATCGAAACACAAAAATAACGCCTAGAACTACGAATCAGACACCAAATCAAATGAAATTTTTAATGAAACTCAAGAACTTCTATTTCAACAACCGGACATCCGAATCACGTTAAACCAATTCTATCTTTCACCAAATTTTGATGACTAGTCACAGTAATGATCATATACAGGGCTCCGAAACCAAAAATTCGGGCTCGTAGCAATAAAGTCAAACCTTGGTAAAATTTTCAAACTCTTTAAACCTTTAAACTCAAAATTTTTGCCAAAAAGCGACAACTCGATCTAGGGACCTCTGAATTCGGTTCCGGGCATATGCCTAGTTTCTAAATCACGATACAAACCCGCCGGGACCGTCAATACACGGATCCGGGTTCGTTTGCACAAAACATTGACCGAAGACAACTCAAATAGATTTTTAAGGCATAATCCCATATTTTATCAATTTTTAACATAAAAGCCTTGTGGAAAAGGCAAGGAATGCACACGCAAATTGAGGAAGGCTAAAATGAGATATTTGAGGTTTCGAAATACATAATTAAGGTTTAAATCTCTAGATGACATATCGGGTCATCACAAACTTGAACACCTCCTTAGTCGGATCCCAGAACTCTATCAGCATGCGAGTGAGCACCCTGTCTGCCCGGATGTTCACCAAAGCGGTTAGTGCCTCTAGGTGTGTCCGAATCTCATCTTTGTGTTCCCTCCAAATGTTCTTCCACCACTGCTTCAACTTGTGTGGCGCTCCCATCACCATGTTAATCTCGGGGATGTTTTGGTTAATTTCCATATTCTGAGGTTGGTAAAAGAAAGGTGTTTGGTAAGTGTTCGATTCGGATCTTTAAGTGTTTTGTTTGGTTTGTTTGTCTTTCCACAGAAGTCATGTAGTTGGGTGCATGACTTGTTGAAATTAGGGTGAATTTCCTAATTATGTGTCGATGCCAAGGACCGACTCAACTAAGGTTTATGCAATATGACCTATTCTTGCTAGAGTAGAGTGTTTCCTAGTTTTGTGTTGGACTAAAGGCTACAAGAAGTTATGTTGGTTGTCCTGACAAAGCTATTCTCTGAAACAAGAGAGTTTTGAAAAGAAGGTTCCGAGGGGTGTAAAAGACAACCCTCGCGTGCCATTGTTGTGATATTGTACGACCAAGACTCGGTAGGAAGAAATGTGATGATAGCATATATAAAGTAGTAACAGATAGGGGTGTAGCAACAATATGTATGATAGTAAGCATAAATAGAAATAAAGTAGGTAAGCACATAATTGAAAATTTATCTACAATTAAAGCAATGTACAAATAAGTCTAGATGCCCAATTTAGTCTAAGTCTGCTAAGGTCATAACCTAAGCGTGAAATCCCCAGCAGAGTCGCCATCTTGTTGCACCCTAATTTGTACTATCAAAACAAGATTCAACGTGTGATTCTCTGTTGTTGATGAAAGAGAGTCGACACCTAATATTTAAAGGTATACCAGGGTACCTATTAATTACTAAAGTCATATTCTTTATTAGTCTGCTAACGGGTGTGATTATGGATAAGGACTCTTATTCTTCTACGGGGAAGGTCTTAGGCACCCCTTAAAATCAACCTGAGGTAGCTCCATAGGACTTAGCCTAGATTCGGAATTAATTATTTGTATTATGCCTTAACGAGTGTTCTAAGGATAAAGCTTACCATATATTAGGACATGGCTTCTACACAAGGAAGTATGGTTTAAAGGAGATGGATTTAATGAAAGGTTTTCTAGAAATTTGTATTAATATATAGGCTTAAAAAGAAAATTTTGAAAGATGGAAATGTTTCGATAAAATGTAAAAGACGAAAGTTCTTTGTTCCCTATATCATGGAGGTTTATGGCATTCTATTGTGGTGAAAGAGTTATGCAAATGATTCTAAGATGTACCTTGGTTTTGAAGTAGAAAACCGTTTGAAAAACCTTTTTTTTAGTGCTGCAGCACCATTCTTTGAAATATCTGATTCCATTTGGAAGATTAAACCGCGACAATTCTGATTTTTTTCAAAAGAAGGATGGCTGCCTTTGTTAAGCTTTTGGACTTCAAAAATCTTTAAGAAAGAGTTATTAAAGCATGACAAATTGATAACAACTTATGATTGGTAGATATGAAATTACTTGATAACTAAGGTTTCTTTTTTTTAATCCAAAGTTCTTTAGGCTTGCCTAAGTCATTCTACGCACTAAATGGTAAGGATAAACATTTCATCCAATATATGTACTTATCACATACGTAATGATAGATAAAAACAGGAAACAACAACAAGCAATGACATAGTGTGACTAAAGAATGGTGAAATAGTAAAGTAAAGAGATGAAGGGAATGAAGTGACTCTAGGGGAGTTTAGGCCTAAAAAGGTAGGCCTAGCAGTATCAGATGACGAGCGACGGCAGACCCACGGACCACAATAGAGCTGGACTTGGGCTTGAGTTATTAAAGAACTCAGCAGGCCCAAATCATTTGTACATGTCCAAAAATAAAAGAGAAGATCATTAGCCAACAATATTATATACATATCCATATATCAAATTATCAATCAAATATTAAAACAATCACTGACAGTTTTGAATGCTTAAGGAAACTATACTTGAAAAATTAAAAGAAGAAATTAATGACAGTACCTAAATGCTAAGGGAATCATGCTTATTTGGAGGTTGTGTATAGTGAGTGATTAACATTGAATACCTTTCATTGCAATTAAACACCAAACCCAAAGAGAGTAATTAGTGTCAATAAATTAAAGGCTAATGAGAGAGTTCTACTCAAGGCTGATTCCCCATTTGAATCCCCCGGCACTTCAAAGTTCCCAAGGTTCTCAAGGCCCAATGCAATGCTTGTGCCGGGCAGGACACCACAATCTAGAGTTAAACTCTACTTCCAAATACCTTTAACCACTAACAACAAATTCTTCCATATATGTTTGAATGCCAATGAGGCCTTCTCAATGCAAACCAGCCACTATGACATCTCGTACCACACGAGTCTACTTTGCTTTGCAAACTAACATAGGAATTGTAACGACCCGACCGGTCGTTTTAAGCTTTTGTACTTTGATCGCCAGTTCTCGGGCATGACTTGCCCCTTGTAATGTGTTATGCTTGATGTAGATCGTTGGTTTAGGTTTTCACGGGAATCGGTATGAATTGGAAAGAACAGTCTCAGTTGAAAGCTTTGAATTTGAATGGTTTGACCAAGAGTTGACTTATTGGTACATGAGCTTGGATCGGAGTTCTTATGGTTTGGTTAGCTTCGTTGGGTGATTTATGACTTAAGAGTGTGATCGGAATTGGTTTTGGAGGTCCGGTGAAGAATTAGGTTTGAATTGGCGAAGTTAGTATTTTGGCGATATCCGGTTGATAGGTGGGATTTTGATCCGAGGGTCGGAATGGAATTCCGAGAGTTGCTGTAGCTTCGTCGTGTTGTTTGTGATGTGTGTGCAAAATTTCACGTCATTCGGACGTGGTTTGGTTGGGTTTTTGATCGAAAGCGTGTTTCGAAAGTTTTTAGAAAACTTACGCTTGAATTCGATGAGTTTTGGGTGTTTTGATGTTGTTTGAGGTGTTTTGATGTTTGGAGCAAGTTTGAATGAGGTATTGGATCGTGTTTGTGCTTTTGGTTGAGGTCCTGGGGGCCTCGGGGTGGTTTCAGATGGTTAACGAGAAGAGTTTGGACTTGTGTAATTGCAGAATTTTTTGCTGCTTCTGGTGTTTTCGCACATGCGGTTTGGGGACCATTGGCAAGAAATGATGAACTTCGTAGTACATAGGCAGAATGGATGGCCATGCATGCCATGGATTTGAAAACCACATATGATTTGAAGTTTTATCTTTGGGTTAGGATTTTTGGATTTAGCGCTTTGAGTTTCAAAGGTGAAATGAGTAAGGATTCAGCAAGAATCATTGGTAATGAAGGCATGAGGAATGTTTTCTGGACAAGATTCACGACCTTGCACTAATTAGTGCAAGGTTTTGGGTGTTTGACGGGTCTGAGAGTTTGAGATGGATTAGAGAAGAATGGGAAAGAAAGCGGTGGGATAGAGGGGAAATGATTTAGGGCTCGAGGGATGGGAGTTGGTCTCTGGGATTAATGTTCGGAGATCGAATCTGGGCCGTTGACTGTTTAGATCAACGGCCCTGATATTATGGGATTAAGTAATAAAAGTGAAGAATTTTGGAGGCCGTTGGATTTTCTTGTTTTAACGGTTGAGATTAAATTTGATAGGGTTTTAAAATTAAAGGAAAAGCTTAAATAAAATGACGGTCCTTGATCTGTAGGAAGGACGATTGGGATTCTTGTGTTTCTTTTATGAGTGATAGAGACAGGGGACATGGCATGCTCTGATTGGCTCAAATGTGATGGCATGGATTGCCATAGTGGAAAGAGAGGGACGGGTTTGGACTATGTCGGATAGAATTGAACTTGGGTATTGGGCTGCTGTTGATTTAAAGGATAGCCACTTTGTGTTTAATTGAGGAATTTCAATTGTAGCCTTTATAGTTTTTAAACCCCTTCAAAACTAAGTTAATTAAACTTAATCATTTTCAATAAAATATAGTAAAATTATAAATATCAAATACGCTACTAATTATTGTAATTAACGGTTTGTGAAATACTTTGTTTACTAGATTATAACACTAGTTTTGAATTATTAACACAGTAATCTAATTAATCGAAATTTGAGAAATATTGTGTTAGATTAATTATTAAACCTCTATAAAAATTATTTTAATAGTATAATGAGTATATTTGTAATTACGTAATACTAATGCTAAGTAATTAATTTCAAAACTAACACTTAATTAATTTTGTAAAAATAGGTATTTATCAATAGAACATACTTTCAAAACATTTACTGTAAATTATTAATTATATATGAATTAATTTTAAAAGGGAGGATCAAAATTGACCGTCAATGTAAGGCCCCGAAAAATTTCGCTAAGTAATCTAGGATTTCGGGATGCCACGTAGGCTAATTTTAATATTTTATGTGCTATTAACATGGTTTACATCAATTGGATTTGGTAAATATGTGTATAAGTCTTATGGTAAGTAATTTGGGGTCCAGGGAAAGGCCTAAGTCTAAGAAAAATTGAAAAAGTTCATAATAGGCTAAAATTCCAAATGAGCTTGCACTAGTCCATATTTTGAACGCGCTTATCTAAACATGTATAATGTTTTATGTGATGAATAACCTACCAAATGAAAGGTCTTCGAGTCTAGTTTCCAACTCTTCAAACCGTTCGTCATTTGGACATTCCTACACAAAGTTATGATCAAATTACCAAAGGCTGGAAAAATGCGATCCTGTGTTAGATATGCGATCGCAAAAACCATTATGCAGTCCGCAAACTTGATTTGCTATCGCAAATCTGGCCGCAAACCGGACTAGTGTAGCCTAGATTTGGGCACCGAGTTTTGCGACGCGTTTGCGGCCAGCATACCCATTCTGCGGTCCATTATGCGATCGCAGACCCGCATTCGGAGGGTAAATCTTCCTATTTTTATAACCCAACCCCATTTTCATATATAATCTTTGGGGCTTCATTTGGGGTCATTTTTCCACTGATTTTAGAGAGAGTTGAGAGCATTTTATAGAGAGAAGGAAGAACCCAACATTCAATCATCCAACCTTGCATCAACCTTCAAGAATCAAAGAGCCCAATCATAAGTTCTTCATCTAAGAGGTAAGATTCTATACATTAGGCTTTAATTTCGAGTTTGGGGTATAAGATGGGGTATTGAGGTATGATTCTTGCGTGTAATACTATTATGTATACATGCATGTACAAAGTAGGCTTGTGGAAAGATTATTGAACATAAATAAGTAAAGATTGGGTTGGGAAATGAAGGAAACCTTGTAAAAGTGATTTGAAACCAAGATGCTCAACTAGTATTTGATAAAATGCTCAAATGAGCTGAAACCATGAATACCTTCCTAATTTGTGTTCAATTTTGTTATGTCTCAAAGTAGATTGGGATTGCTAGAATTTTCGGAACGTTGTAGTAACTTAAGGAAAGCTTAAACAAGGAATGTATGGCTAAAACCCCGTCTTTTAGAAATTAAGCTCTATCGATGCTTGCGTAAATGGGGTAAGACTGAACTTTGGATTCTTGCTTTGATTGATACTTTACATGAATTGGTGTTGTGACCCTATATTTGTGAAAGATGCATTCCAATATGATCAATGTGCTATTCTTGATAACTTAAAAAGGGTGCAACGAATATGAATCATGTATTGAAATGCTAAGACCTTAAATTGAGATTGGAGCTGCATATATTGTGCTAACTATGTGAAATCTTACTTGTGCTTGCAACTTGAATTGCTTTTGTATGTGCCAATGATCACAAATTGCAAGGCGGACATTGAAAATGGAAAAGATGTGATAATTGTGGCCCCAAGTGCCAATGAATTAATACGATATATGTGAAATAAAGATTCAAATGAGATGATTAATGAGAACGAAACCACGCCTAGGTAAGGCGGTCTAGCCGATCGGGCCGTGATCGGACACCATGCCGCACACATGGTGGTAATGTGCTAATATTGAACTCCAGAGAAGGGAAATGAAATGGAGATTGAGATATATGTCTCAAATGAGGCAACCTAGCCGATCGGGTCGTGATCGGACTCCGCTCAAGATAGCGGTGGTATTGAGAACAGTGATGAACATATGAATGAAATGCCCCAAACTAAAAGCTATGAGAGAAGGATGTGAAAATGGCATGATTCTTTTATTTAATAATGTTGTGATCATTTAGAGTGTTTGAGTTGTATTTGTGATATCATTATTATTGTATGGAAGTTCTTTCTAACTAGATTGTGTTTAGTTATACATACTAGTGCTATTCGATGGTACTAACGTCCCTTTTGCCGGGGGCGCTACGTCTTTAAATGGATGTAGGTGTTTCTATAGCAGGCAGTGTTGGTCGCAGCTAGTGCCGCATCAACCTTTCAGCTGACTTGGTGAGCCCCACTTCATTTCGGGGTCCTGTTTCATTTGTTTATCATGTACTTTGTATTTGAGGTATAGCCGGAGCCTTGTTACCGGCATTTCTATATTACATTACTCTTCAGTTATGTTTAGAGGCTCCGTAGATAGGTTGTGGGTAGTGTCGGGTATTTGGAATTAAAGTAAGAATATTGATGTTTGGCAAAGATTTATAACACTTGTAATATTTTGATATTTATAATTTAAGCTGCTAATGGAAATGAAATGGAAGTTGTTAATAAAACACTTACTAAGTATGATCAATGGAGTCCATCTCCTATTTATTCATGAATTGGTTTGGGTAGAATGAAACCTAGCAGGCTTGCTCAGTCGGGTTCTCTCGGTTGAGCGCCGGTCGCGCTCCTTGGTTTTTCGGGCGTGACAGTCAATAGCCCCCTACTACAAGGCACCAGACCAAGGCTAAGCTTTACAATGCTCTAAAGGCAAGTAACGAAAAGAAGAATAAAAGGAGATTGGTGAAAAGCAATGTCACGACCCAAAATCCATTAAGGGTCGTGATAGCGCCGGACACTGCTGTCTGGCAAGCCAACCGAGTTACTTAATCAAAATCTCGTTTTTAATACTTTTGAAATCTAATTTTTTCCTTCAAGTTTAGCAATTTTAAAGAATATAGTCTCAATCAAATTTAAATGATAAGCAGTTAATACAATACTTCAAACCATTCCAGAACCCGGTGTCACAAGTGCATGAGCATCTACTGATAAGGAAATAAAATACAACATCCGTCCGGAATACAGTGGATAGGAAATAAATACAATATACTGAAGAGGGCTATACTAGCTGCGGGCCGCCTCGAATAATGCAACTCACCTAGCCCCCAAATCATCCTCGCAGCTACGCCCAGTGGGCTGCTAGAAATAAATATACCTGTGCAACAAAAATGCACAGAAGTGTAGTATGAGTACGTAAACAACGTGTACTCAATGAGTATCCCGCCTAATCTCGAAGAAGTAGAGACGAGATGGTCAACTTCGACACTTACTAGAGGTCAATTGACAAAGACCAAAAATGTGAGGAAATCATGGATTTATATAGCAGTTCTAATTCACGAAGCCAGAAAACAGGTAAACACCTTCAACAAATAATCAAGGATTTTCAAGGTTTACTCTTTATTATCTTATCAATTTGTATCAAGCCACGAAGGGCAAATTTCACATTTAAAATTCTCAAGAAACAATATAACATGCGCAAATCACACCGAGGCGACGGCCCGATCCAACAGAAATAAAATGTGCACTTGCCAAGGGTCGACGGCGCGCCTATAGATGCATCTATTTAATCTTCCGAGGCGTTCGGCCCGTTCCATAAATAAACACATATCCTGCTCGCTAATCATGCATGCGACGTAGGTACACATAGAGATACATGCTCAATCAGTCAATTAAGAACTTATCAGGAATATTTATCCAAATAAAACAATTTCTCTTCTTAACAGTTCAGGAAAATGATGTTTAATCTCTTTTTAAATTCATTTACTAATCCAAGGTGATTTAAGCAATTCAAGCTATCAATGGGTTCATGAATAATCCAAGTATAACATACTGTGGGTCCTAACTACCCGGACAATAGCATAATAGTAGGTACGCACGGACTCTCGTCACCTCGTGCGTACGTAGCCCCCGCAATTAGGAGCACATAATCAATTATTTCACCTATGGGGACAATTCCCTCTTACAAGGTTAGAAACGAGACTCACCACGCTCCGAAGATCCATAACCGGCAATCCACGCCCTTCCGGGGACTCCAAATGATGCACCACGCTCCAAAACTAGCCAACGGTTACGCAAATCCATTAATATATGCTCAAATATTCTTTACAAACTAATTTATAGCTATTCCTAACTCCGATCGAAAAGTTGACCAAAATGCCCTCGGGCCCACGTGCCCGGAATCCGAAAAATTTCTCGAAGATATACTCTACCCATAGCTTCACTGGCTCAAATATATAATTTACTCCTAATCCCATGCTAAAATTTGTGGTAAAATCCAATTTATCAAGTTTCTAGGTTTTCTTCCAAGAAATCCCAATTTTCCCACAATTTTCATGTCTAATTCCATGATATAATCTTGTATTTAACTTGGAAATGAGTAGGAGTAACTTACCTTAACATAGATGACGAAATCCCTCCTTGAAACTCTCCAAAATCCGCCCCAAGCCATGAAAATATGAGAGAAGATGGCAAAAATCCCGACTTTAAACAACCATTCTGCCCCAGCACTTTTCGCATCTTCGGTCTATTGACCGCTTCTGCGGTTCCGCAGGTGTGGCCGCTCTACCGCATCTGCGGTCCTTCCAGGCCCCCCTTATTCCCGCTTCTGCGACCCCTCTACCGCAGATGCGGCTCCGCATCTGCGGCTCCTCGACCGCATCTGCGGCCCCCTTCACGTTGGTCCAAACAGCATCTGCGGCTCCCCTGGCCGCATCTGCGGCTCCGCACCTGCGGCCCATTTTTCGCAGGTGCGGTTATGACAGCAAGCAGCAACCTTAGCCCTTCAAAAATTCCATTTTTGATCCGTTAACCACCCGGAATCAACCCGGGGCCCCCGGGACCCCAACAAAACATACCAACCAATCCCAAATCACATTACGGACTCGCTCGAGGCCTCAAATCATACAAACAATGCTAAAATCATGAATCGGCCTCCAATCCAAACTTAATGAACTTCAAAAATTCACACTTCTACTTTCGATGTTTAAACCTATCAAATCACGTCCGATTGACCTCAAATTTTGCGTACAAGTCATATTTGACATTACGGACCTATTGCAACTTCCGGAATCGGATTCCGACCCCGATATCAAAAGTCCACTTCCGGTCAAACTTCTCAAAAACCTTCAAATTTCTATCTTTAGCCAAATGGCTCCAAAATGACCTACGGACCTCCAAATTCACTTCCGATTGCGCTCCCAACTCCAGAATCACCATACGGAGCTATTCTCAGGCTTAGAATCCTAAACGGACATCGATAACACTAAAATGCACTTCAAGCCAAACTTAAGAAATTCCTTCAAAATGCTAACTTCCACAATAGGCGCCAACACGCTCCCGGGTTATCCAAAACCCGCACCGGGCATACGCCCAAGTCCGAAATCATCATACGAACCTGCTGGAACCTTCAGATCCCGATTCTGAGGTCGTTTACTCAAAATTCCAATCCTAGTTCATTCTTCCAACTTTAAGCTTCCGAAATGAGAATTCTCTTCCGGATCAACTCTGGACTTCCCGAAATTCAAATCCGACCACGCGCACAAGTCAATAATACCAGAAATGAAGCTGCTCATGGCCTCGGCTGCTGAACGGAGCGCTAGAAATCAAAACAACCGGTCGGGTCGTTACAAGCAAGCTAGTCGATGAGGAGGAGGTGCCACCAGCATATGTGGTGGATGTTGATGATGAGGAGGTTGTGTAGGAAACACCTCCTCTTATTAGAAAGAATTCAAAGAAAAGTGTTGCTACTAAGGGAAACAGACCAATATCTGAGAAAGATATTTTGAGTGAAGAAGCTGATGAAGTGGAGAAGAAAGAAGAAGTGGAAAAAGAAAAGGAGCAGAAGAGGCCTCTATGGAAGAGGAAGCGTACAAGTGAGGAACTGGTTCCTCCAAATAGGCAAAGGTAGAGTTGTCTGAGTTTGAAAGAAAAGCCAATCTCAAAGCTCAAAGGTGATGTGGGGTAGAGTGTTTGACCCTGAGATTGTTGATGAACGGATGAGAGGGCAAGTGGAAATTGTGGAGTTCCAAAAGTGGAGCAATCTTTTTGCATCACACTGTCCAAAGGTGTATGAAGACGAAGTGCGAAGTTGCTGGATTATTTGTGGTGGATGAGGCCACATCGTGTCTAAGTATTAATGGAATGGATTTATTCCTAGATGAGAGCACTCTTGGGGAGATTATTGAAGTGCCCACTGATGGGCTGAGTACAGTGGAGGGAACTGCTTCCCCTGATTTTAAAAAGCTAATTATCAAAAAGGAAGTGATTTTGTCCTGGGAAAGGGTGTACTACTTAAGCCAGAGTATCAATTATTGTTTGAGATGGTGAACAAAGTGATGTTGCCTCGGGTTGAGATGAGATCCATCACCTCCATTGCGATCCTAGTTCTCATCAAAGAACTGGCTTCCTTCACTTCTATCAGTCTTCCTAGAATCGTGATTGAACACATGCTGAAGATGGCATGCTTCAAGGATGGAAAACATGGTCTTCCTTATGGGTTCCTCCTTACAAAGGTCTTTGAGCATTTTAATGTTCCTTTGGGAAAAAGCTTATGTGGGGACCAGAAAGCAAATGTTTACCATGAGCATACTGGAAGAATGTGAGTTTATGGTGAAGAAAGGAGGCGTAGGGAGCAACTCAACCATTTCCCAACTGATTGACGCTCAGGAGTCAGCCAATGTAGAGATCAAGCGACTTCAGGCTCAAAATGCTAGTTGCAATCCATGTTCACTCAGAACAGCAAGGAACCTTGTTCTAGTGGCTCCCAGGGAGAAGAGATTTCTAGGTTAAAGGCTAAGAATGCAGACTTGAGGAAACCGGTTAAGAACCTGAAGGAGCAGATTGTCAATGATTAATGAACTGCAAACGAAAGAGTGGACCGACTCCTCGAGGCATTTGCTCCTTAATCTCTCGTGTCTCCTGTACAGTGTTTCTTATTTTAACCTCTTTCCAGTCCTATCTAACTCCCTTCCTTTTTTGTAGTGCTGTTAATTACTGACTACAGCATATTAGCTGGTTATATTTGTAATATTTGTGTTGATTGGTACTGCTATTACTTTTTCTCCCTATCTTTAACGAGCAATTAATGTCTACTTTGTGCAATATTAATCTCTTGTGTTATGTTTTTGCTCATGTTGTGTGCATACAGGTGGCATGAGTAATGTTGCTGGACTTCTTTTCTACTTGTGCTAATTATGTCTTTCTTATCAATGATGCCAAAATGGAGAAGATAATTGAGGGAGGGTAATATGGTTCTCTGGGGGAAGTCGTTTGCTGATTCGCAGGGGGAACATGCTGGGAATCTGGTTCTTAAGGGGAAAATCAATTCAGAGTTTGTCATCATCAAAAAGGGGGAAATTGATAAGTTATGCTATTATGATTTTTATAATTTGTCAAACTTTATTAAGGAACCAGATAGGAACCTGATACAATCAGTTCCTCTACGCCTGTTGTGGTAGGTGTAACGACCTGACCGGTCATTTCATGAGTTACAACCCTGTTTCCCCCATTTCCGCTTCTTTATGTGTTGTTCAGTTGTATTTCATCATATCATGTTGGTTGGTTTGGGTTCGGAGTGGTCTTGGAGTGGAATGAGATACTTAGTCTCTTATCTAGAAGCTTAAGTTGGAAAAGTCAACCGGATATTGACTTATATGTAAATGTCTCATATGTGAATTCTAACGGTTCGGATGGCTCCATTAGGTGATTTTGGACTTAAGAGCGTGTTCGGAATGTAATTTGGAGGTCCGCGGCAGAATTAGACTTGAATTGGCAAAATTTGAAATTTGGCGTTTTCCGGTCGGCTGTGGAAATCTTGATATCAGGGTCAGAATGGAATTCTAGAAATTGGAATAGGTTCGTAGTATCATTTGCGACGTGTGTGAAAAATTCAGGTCATTCGGAGGTGATTTGGTAGGTTTCGGCATTGTTTGTGAAATTCGGAAGTTTGGAGGTTCTTACGCTTGAATTCGAGGGTGATTCGGTGTTTTGCTGTTATTTTTGGTGCTCCGAAGGTTTGAATAAGTTTGAGTTATGATATGTGACTTCGAATGATTTCGGGATGAGGTCTTGAGGCACTCGGGATGATTTCGGATGGTTATCGGGGAGTTTGGAAATTTGGTAAGGCAGTTGAAGCTGCTGATTCTGTCATAACCGCACCTGCAGGGTGGGGACCGCAGGTGCGAGGCTCGCAAAAGCGGCCAAGGCCAAGGAAAGCCAGGAGCCGCAGGTGCGGAAGGTGGAGCACATCAGCGTGACCGCAGGTGCGGGTATTGGGCCACAGATGCGGAAAAGGGTGGATAAGTGAAAACCAAAGATGCAGTTGGTTTGACCGCAGAAGCGGTCCCGCAGATCCGTGAAAATAGGCCACTGGTGCGAGATGCCTGGGCAGAAGGTATTTAAGGAAGCCCTTCGCGAAATTTTGGGTGTTCTTCACCATTTCTATTCAGACTTTGGAGATTTGTGGAGGGTTTTGAAGAGGGAATCAATGGGGTACTCATTGATGTAAGTTATTTGAGCTTAATACTTGTGATTATGGTAAATTTCAGTGGTTTTAGCATTAAAAGTAGTGGAAATTAGGGATGAAATTGAGGGGATTAGGGCTTGAAATTAGAGTGTTTAATTTTAGGATTTGAGAGGCCATTTGACGTCGGATTTTGATGGTTTTTGTATGTATAGACTCGTGAGTGAAAGGAGTTTCTAGTTTTGTGATTTTTGTCGGATTCGAAGACGTGGGTTTGGGGTCCGGGTTTGGATGAATTTTGGGATTTTGATATAAATTGATAGTTTTTTGTTTGGACTTGATCCCTTGGCCTATATTGATCATGTTGTGTTGCTTTTGGTTAGATTCGAGGCGTTTGGAGGCCGATTCCAGAGGCAAGGGCGGCACGGAGTACGGATTTGACCGGTTCGAGCTAAGTGTGGCATGCGATGTTGGGGATTGTGACTTAGTCCGTCCCGTGGCAACTATTAAGTTGCGTGTTTGACTGGAAACTATATGATACTTTTGTGTTTTAGAAAGAATTTCTATAATTTGGGCTGAATGCCATATTTGGGCCTCATGCCAGGCTGTTTGGCTCCTTAGGGGACTTTTCTTGTTATTTCCTCACTGTTTTGACTTAAGATCTATACTCAGTTATCCTAAGTTTTATTTATTTCATAACTCAGTCTTTATTACTCCATTTTGATGCATAAAATGATATTTTTGGGCTGAGCAACCTGTTTTGCTGATAGCCCGAGTGGCTTGAGAGGTTCATGACTGAGTGAGGCCGAGGGCCTTTATTGTGAGGATATCGTGGGATCAGGCTGCGCGCCGGAGTGTGTTGTTACTGATTTATGGTATATTAGAGGCTGAGGGCCTGATTGATTGTGCCACGAGGTGGCTTGTTATAGCGCTTGGGCTGTAGGAGCCCCTCCGGAGTCTGTACACCCCAGTGAGCGCGGGTACCCTGAGTGAGTGATATGATGTTGCCCGAGGGGCTGTTCTTGGTTCATGTTGTGCCCGATGGCCTGTATATGAGTGATTGTGAGGTTTTGCCCGAGGGGCTGATTCTGAGTGATGTTATGCCCGAGGGGCGGTTTATGATACATGTTTTGCCCGAGGGGCTATTTATGATTTTCATCACTTTTACTCTAAACCTCATTGAACATCTGTTGAAACTATCGAATAATATCTTTAAATGATTTGTTATCAAAATTGGATTTTAAACGAGATGATTTGACTTATATATTGATTTGAAAGCACGCTGTATTTACTGTGATTTCATGACGTGGATTTATATGTTTCTTACGGCTTAGTCTTTATTTACTTTTATTACTTACTGAGTTGGCGTACTCACATTACTCCCTGCACTTTGTGTGCAAATCCAGGGGTTTCTAGACGTGATAGCGAGTGCTGATATTTCATCCGTCGCGGATACTTCGGAGTTGGCAAGGTAGTTGCATGGAGACCACAGTCTTGTTCTTCTCCCTCCCATCTTCCTTTAGACTATATTAGTGTTTTCAAGACTGTAATAGTCTTAGTTATTATCAGATAGTCTTTAGTAGATGCTCGTGACTTGTGACACCCCGATGTCGGGCTTTTGTTTTCTTTCCGCACTTGGTTATTTAGACTTATGCTATGGAATTTCATTAATTAATAGCTTAAAAACATCTTTATTATGAAATGTCGAATTATTTTGGGTTTGTGTCAGCTGGCCTAGTTCCATGATAGGCGCCATCACGACCGGGTTGGTTTTGGGGTCGTGACAATAGGCTTCGTGGTCTGGTCAAACATCTTCGAGAAACCAGATAGAGAAACAGATAAGGGAACATATAGGATCAGTTCCCAACCATCGTATAGTGAAATCTACAGTTGTAAAAGATGTCTCACTATACCGACTGGCAATAGTGCAACGGCACAACAGCTACTGCTGGAAGTCAAACCAAAAGGTGTAAGGTCCCTACAAATTCACATATGATCTCTCATATATAAACAATATTATACAAGGTTTGACCTAACACTTGATAATCTGAAAAACCCATAATCTCAAGTGTCAGCCGCCCTATTTCCTTCAGGTGTACTCAAGAACAAAGCTGCTACAATCCAAGGACCAGATCCCAACACTGACGATATGTTGAGTTTCATGCCCCGAACCTAGTCCTGGACGTAACACGACACCCGGTGCCTGACTACATATGATCGAGCAAACCAACTAGCTGGCTGAATCACATGTGATATCCTAACATATTGAATGCGGAAGATAAACTAGCACATGCTGATATACTAAAAGTGTGAATGATATAAATCAAAAAGTGGAACACAAATATACTTCTGAAACATATCTGTAGTAAACATTGCTTAACATGAAAAGCCTGCGGCACTATCTAACTGTTACTCTAGTCTATGAAGCCTCTAATGAAGTAATACTAAAAGACTATAAAGTAATGGTAATGCCCCGAAAGAACTGGGGCTCACCCAATAGCTGGTATGAGAATCCTAGCGCTCTGAATCGTCAACCTGTAAATCATTAATACATGTGTCGTGTTATGCAGGCCCCCATCAAAAAGGACGACGGTACAATTGAATTGCATTGGTATGTAAAACAACTGAAAGAAAGAACTATATATGTTGAAACTGATACTGAGCGGATAACTAAGAATTGATAATTTATAAATGAAATGATAACTATTGAAACTGAAACTGATTACTGATAACTGGAATGATAACATATAACTGATAACTGAAATGATAACTAATAATTGAACTGAACATAGGAAGTAAGGATATGAATACTCCCTCTTCTTAATGATGAAACACAATACAATATGTGATGCTGAAATATAGAATCATATTCAGTTACATGATACTAGAACACTGAATAGGACTAGATTGAGACATGTATTCTTGAACTGATTATGAAAATTGACTCTTCAATTGCTTATGACATGCTGAGAAATCTGAACTAACACTCATGGGCATCAAACCCAAGTCTATATTGATTAGACACTGAGCTTACAACGTTCGGAATCAAAATCATGAACGAATTACGAAGCTAGAGAATGGAAGTTCTGCAACTATTCAAGGAACTAGACTTAACTATTTTTCTGAGGCAATTAGTAATGTCGTAAAAGAAACATAGTATAGGGAGAATCATTAACATTCCCAAACATAGAGAGTTATCCTCACATAACTTCCTGCTCTTAAGCGTAATACAACATTATCCAACCCTTTCAATTTTAGTTTATACCAATACAAGTCAAAAGGGTTCCATATTAGCAATAATACTCATATTTTGGTCACTTAGGCTTTTTATCAAGCACCTTTATAGGCGTAAGCCTCATAACCTTTATTAATGGTGTTTCTACACCCAACGACCCATTCTTTTGCTCATAGAAAATTCTAAAATCTCAAATTTCTTATAATCAATATCATTCTTCTTCACCCATAAGATAAACAACACCCTTAACAAATAATCAACAACACAAACATATAATCGTTCATGCATTCTATCAAACCCATCAACTCATATCTCATGAACATAGAGTTTATCCAATGCTAGAGGGTGAAGATATTTCCTTTTGACGTTCAATCCTCTTGAATTCGAGTTCTAGGGTTTCTTTTCTCAACAATGATGTCCTCGGCCTCACTCAGTCATCAAACTCTCCAGTCTCTCTCTCCCGGGCTCACAATGTCATGAAACTTGCCCGAAAACAATGATATGATGTATCAATAATAGCAACCGAGACTGAGATATGATATGTAATGAATGAATATGACTGAGTACGAAATTTCAATGAAATCAATAAGTCAACAGCAAGAAACAACCCCAAGGGGTCCCAATAGTACCAGCATATAGTCTAAACATGCTGTATTATGACTTATGTAAATCACGGTTTTGGTTTTCAGGATAATTGGAATAGATTTGGAAGAACAATTCTCAATTTGAAGCTTTAAATTTGAAAGGTTTGACCAAGTTTTGACTTTTTAGTATTCGATCTCGGATTTGGATTTTTATGATTTGGTTAGCTCCGTTAGGTGATTATGGACTTGGGAGCGCGTCCGGAATGTATTTTGGAGGTCCGTGGTAGATTTAGGCTTGAATTGGCGAAATTGGAAATTTGGCATTTTCCGATTGGTAGTGGAATTTTGATATCGGGGTCGGAATGGAATTTTGGAAATTGGAGTAGGTCCATTGTGTCATTTGTGACGTGTGTGCAAAATTTCAGGTCATTCGGACGAGGTTTGATAGACTTTTTGATCGAATTCGAAAATCGGAAGTTTTGGAGTTCTTAGGCTTGAATCCGAGGGTGATTCGATGTTTTGATGTTGTTTTGAGCGTTCCGAAGGTTGGAACAAGTGATGTTATGGGATGTGTTGGCATGTTTGGTTGAGGTCCCGAGGGCCTCGGGTGAGTTTCAGGGTGGTTTCAGACCATTGCTAGGCCATTTCTAGTTGCTGGTTTTTGGCTTCAGAGGTGTACAGTGCATTAGCATAGATCTGATCGCGTTAGCATAGAGAAAATTTGGAAAAACGGAGTTGTGCTATGAGATTGCGTAAGTCATCCCGCGATCACATAGAGTAAAATCTCTGCAGCACTAACCCGACTTTGGAAGCTTATATGTCACAATCTATAAGGCATTTGAAGATGATCCAAAAATGAAAGTTGTAGCCCTTGATGTCTAGTTTTCAGAAACTTAAACCAATTGAAATTTAGAGTTTTGTACAAAAAGTTATTACCATCATACTAAAGGCTATCCGAAAGAGTCGGAGAAGGCTGTTGGAAAAGTTTGTTCTACGCGATCGTGCGGAAATGGCCGCGATCGCATAGGGTAAAAGAAGGGCTGGAAAATTTTGTGCTTTGCTATCGCATTAGTTTGTCTGTGATAGCATAGGGTAAATGTCTGGGCAGATTATAAAGTACTCTATTTCGAGGATTTCGGCCATTTTTGCATTTTTGAAGCTATGGAGCTCGGATTGAGGCGACTTTTGAAGGAATTTTCAGAGGATTGATTGGGGTAAGTGTTCTTCACTCAAATTTGGTTAAATCCCTTAATTATGTCTTGATTCTTATCATTTAATTTGGGAATTTAGGGTGAAAATTGAGAAAATGGAAGAAGGTCTGGAGAGTTGATTTTGGGGATTTGGATGGCCATTTGATGTCGGATTTTGGTGAATTTGATATGGTAGATTCGTGAGTGAATGGGTTTTCCAGTTTTGTGATTTTTATCAGATTCCGAGACATGGGCCCTGGGGCCGGGTTTGAGCCAATTTCGGGATTTTTGAGTTAATTTGATTGTTTTCGCTTGGGCTTTGTTCCTTTAGCGTATATTGATGATAATATACTAATTTTGGTTAGATTTGGAGCATTTGGAGGCTGATTCGAGAGGCAAAGGCATCGCGGGCTAGAGTTTGGACCGATTTGAGGTAAGTAATGATTGTAAATGTTGTCATGAGGGTATGAAACCCCGGATTTCACATCGTTGTGCTATTTTGAGGTGACACAAATGCTAGGTGATGTGCGTGGGGTCGTACACCGTTGGGATTGTGACCTAGTCCGTCCCGTACGACTATTAAGCCGCGTATTTACTTGGAAACTATTTGATATTTTATTTTTGGAAAGTATTATTGTGTTTGGGGCTAAATGCCGTGTCTGGGCCTTGTGCCGATTGTTTGGACTCTTAGGGGCTTTTATTACTTATTTCCTCACTATTTTTTGTTCGATATTTACACTCAGTCTTGCCATGTTCTTACTGTTTTCATAACTCAGTTTTATTCACTCCTCTTGATTTCAAAAATGATATTTTTAGCCGAGTACGTGTTTTACTGGCAGCCCGAGGGGCTTGAGTGAGTTTAGACTGAGTGAGGCCGAGGGCCTGTGTTGTGAGGATGTTATGGGATCGGGCTACACGCCGCAGCATGTGGTACTGATATGTAATATATGAGAGGCCGAGGGCCTGGTTTATTATGCCACGAGGTGGCTTGTGGTTGATATGTGGCCGAGAGCCTGTTTGATTATGCCACAAGATGGCTTGTTATTGCGCTTGGGCCGTAAGGGGCCCCTCCCGGAGTCTGTACACCCCCAGTGAGCGCGGGTACCCAGTGTGAGTGATGTGTTGTAGCCCGAGGAGCTGTTGTTGTCTCATATTGAATCTCGAGGGGTTGTTGTTGTTTCATATTGAAACCCGAGGGGATGTTCCTGATCTATGTTGCCCGAGGGGTGGTTCTTGATTCATGTTATGCCTGAGGGGCTGATTACGAGTGATTGTGAGGTAGCCCGAGGGGCTGGTTCTGTTGATACTATGGTAGAGAGGCGGTTTATGGTACATGTTTTGCCCGAGGGGCTGTTTACGTTTCTATCATTTTTACTCACTGTTTTTATCACTCGTTTGAAACCATTGGAATATGTTTTAAAAAGGAAAGGGTTTTTACTGAAACTGAGTTTGATTTACGAAATAAATGATTTCTGTACTGTTTGTAGCATTATGACGTGGCTTACGTGTTTTCTTACTGCTCAGCTTTCATTTACTTTTATTACTTACTGAGTTGGCGTACTCACATTACTCCCTGCACCTTGTGTGCAGATTCAGGTAGTTCTAAACCCTGTAGCGGGTGTTGATTGCTCAGTGGCAGAGTCATTGGAGTTAGCAAGGTAGCTGCCCGATGTTCGCAGCAATATTTTTCTCCCTACTGTCTTCCTTAGACTGTATTTAGTGCATTTGTTTTAGACTCTTCGTTGTATTTACACCTTAGTAGATGCTCGTGACTTGTGACACCCCAATGTCGGGCTTGTGTATTTATTCCTCACTGTTCATTTAGACTTACATTATGAAATTATTGATTAATTAATGGCTTAAAAATGACTCTTATCGAATACTGGTAGAATTTAATAATTGTGTCGGCTGGCCTAGTTTCACGATAGGCGCCATCACGACCGGGTCGGTTTTAGGGTCGTGACAAGTTGGTATCGGAGCCTAGGTTACATAGGTCTCATAAGTCATGAGCAGGTTCAGTAGAGTCCCGCGTATCGGTACTGAGACGTCTGTATTTATCCTCTGGAGGCTGCAGAACCTTTAGGAAGTCCCACATTCTTGAACTCTTATCGTGCGACATTGATTCAGCTTGAAATGTAACTCTTTGAACTCCTTCCACGCGTTCGTATGCGCACATGAGCGCTCGGTATCAGCTGTGCATCGACGGCTTGTGATTCCCTGATCGAGGGGCGAGATGTGATCTGTGTGTGTTGATGTTGGGCAAGTCTGGAAGACTTGAGGCCAGAATTTGCCTATAGCCTGAGCCATGAGCTGTTGATTGCGCGAGCGCGTGCTTCTGGATCTATATGTTCGATTGTGTCCCTATTAAGGGAAGTGATGATTGGATAGTTACGTGATGAATGTGATGTGATTGCGAGATGTGTTCATATGAATTGAAGGAGACGAGAAGGGTCTGCTTTGGGGCGGCAAGAACTATTGTGTGTTTGATTTCTATCGTGATTTGATGTATAGCCTCGAGTTGTGGGTGTGATGAGGGATCTTTTCATGTTGCCTAGTTTGGAAGTGAAGTAGATTTCACGTTGTGATATGAGTTAAGACTCAGGAAGATTAAATGACAGCGTATTGTTTTTTATGGTGGAAGGGTATAAAGAGATGTTAGTTTGTGGCGAAGCAGGTGGGTTATCTCCTGCGGAGAGTTCTGTTTGTGTGATCCTTATGTTGTTGTTGGAAGATCTCCTTTACCAGTAAAATATATGTGATGCAATTTAAATTTGGGGTTGCTTACGAGAGTGGGCCTGACTGTTCGAGGGTGAATGTGAGATTTGCAGAAGATTTGAAGTACTAGATGGTCTGTGTTGCACGAGCTTATGAAGGATTGAGTTTAATCTTACTATGGTATTATGGCAGTAATTGAGTATATGCATTATGAGTTATTGTATGTTTTGATCTATGGCTTTGAGCCAAGTGGGGGAGTCTGCTATTGATTAGTTGATTGCACGCTTATGTGCTATATTGGTTCCAATTTGAGGCATACTGGTGAATCAGTTATTGCTTACAGAGGTTGAGATCGAGGATGGCTCGAGTAAAGGAAATCTCAATAAAGGTTATGTTATGCGTTATGGGTGTATGAGAATCGTTGAACGACTTGAGTTGTTATCAGTAAAGGATGTGCGGTGCACAGATCATGAAGTTGCCTGGTTGCGTTAAGGTGAGGTTACACTCTGCGGTGTTGGAATGCTACTGGAGCACAGGTCGTCAGGTCCGCTGATCGGTCTAATTGCGGTTTGAGTAGAGTGGATGACTCTTGAGAATTGTTCTAATGGGTTCAAGATTTCTAAATGTAATAATTTGAGATTTTTGAGTTGTATATTTGGCTAGAAACTGAGGTCTGCATTGGAGGGTGTCAAGACTCATGGTATTTCTATATCATTATGGGATCTTATATATCAGTATCAGGAAGGTAAAGGTAATGGCTTTGGATTCGCAGGAAGTCCCTTCAGGGTAGGTATTTTAAATGTGGTGCTTTTGGGAATAGTTAAGAGAGTATTCAACGTATGAGCCTTAGACGGTGTGGTTTTGTGCTTGGGTATCATGTGGTGAGTCTGGGTTGAGGAATTGTGGTGTTATAGCAAAAAGGAGTATCAAGTTGAAGGTAAGTCAGGAGGAAACTTGGATAGATGGGGTAGCTTGGTAGTAGGCGGGACCGACATGGTAAGGATATGACTAGTTCTTTGGGTTCTTACGAGGATATGAGTTTCTACAGGTGTTTCGCGGCAATGCTCTTGGGTCGTGTTTGTGACCTGCGTAGCTTGGTTGAGTTAGAAGGATTCATCCCTGACGGTTTAGTTTTGGGCAAATGGAATTCGGAGAGTTCTTGATGGTTTCTACTATGGTGAGAGAGGTATATTTCCTACTGGCGTGAGGAGCATGTGATGAATAGTGATTTTCTTCTAGCTGGGATCAAATGGAAAGTTCTCGGCTAGTTGAGTACATAGTTGTTTGTGGCTCGGAATTGATATGAAGTTCTCATGGTTATCCTAGAATGGTATGGTACATGTGGTATGTTTTGTAGGACTAAGATTTGTATATGTAAGGTCACGGTTCAGTTCTGAAAGGAAGGTCACAAATTCTTAGGCAGCATGGACAGTTTCAGATGACTAGATAAATGAGATCACTGAAGGGTATGGCTGAAGACAGTATACATTTTAGAAAGGGCAAGGTGTTTGAGTTTAGGATACTTCATTAGTATTGTGGCACTCTCTTGTTTGATCGACTGCTGATATTCGAGTTTCTTGGTGGCACAAAAGAATTTTAGGAGTATCCCTCGCGGAGTGATTGGGTATTAGAGGTGTGTTGTGAATTCGGATGGTGGATTTGGGATCGGATATGGTGATTCGTGTGCTATGTGGATTTGGAGACTGAGAGTTCTCATAAGCGGGATTATGTGGTGGTTGTAGGTCGCGTGTATTGGCCTTGTGTGGTGACTATCGGGGTTTGGAGATCCGAGTGGATCCTTTGTTGCTTAGTATGTTAGATCTTGATGTGATATTGTGTATGGATTGGTGTTATCCGTGTTGTGTTATTTTGGATTGTTGCGCTAAGACAGCAACATTGGCTGTGGCGGGGATGCCACGGGTTGAGTGGCGAGGTTCGATGGTTTATATTCTCAGTAAGGTGATTTCTTTTTTAAGATCCAGCGGATGATTACAAAGGATTTTCCTCCTTGTTTGGCCTTTGTGAGGGACGTCAGTGCAGAGACTCCTACCATTGATTTAGTTCCGATGGTAAGGGATTTTCTTTGGATGGGTTTCCTGCTGCCGGGCATGCCGCCGGGTAGGGTAGTTGGTTTCCGTATTATTTTGGGGCCGAGCGTCGTATCGTATGGCACCGGAGGAGTTAAAGGAGTTGAAGGAGCAGCTTCCAGGACTCCTTGATAAGGGGTTCATTGATAGACCAATATGGATATGTGTTTTTCATCGGGCCGGCTTTGTTGACTCTAAGTTGCTATTGGTGAGGGGTGTGCTGATTCAATTGTTTTTTAGATTATTAGTGTTCTAGGGTAATCTATGAGTTACGTTTCTGTGTTGCGGGGAGTTATGATTTGTTGGTTATATGCACATATGGTGCGGTTCCATTTGAGAGTAATAGCAGAATTTGAGTGAGACTGATATTTAAGGGTTGCATGATTGATTGCGTATTGGTTATGTCCTTTCGGGTTGTGTGGAGTTATGTCATTCGCTTCTCCGCAGTTATGGTAATGCACTTTGGGTCCTTGGTGTTGAATTCCGAATGGCTATGGATTTTGAGCAGGGTGGCTCGAGGTGTATAATGCAGCATGTTTGGATAGGACCGCGTTGTAGCGGAGTTATGTGGAGGTATGACCCTTCGGGTTAGGTTCGTGCATTCTGGTTCTACTAGGTGTGATGGGTTCTTAGCATTGTGTTGTGGTGGTACTGGTGAGCTTGCGGTACAGCTCTCTCATTTAAGTTAATTTCAACGATTTGAGGACATGTGGATTGTTGCCTATTGGTGCACGGATTGCACAGGTTGTTGCTTGAGATTGTATCGATGTCTCATGTCTCTAGAGTAGTCGTATTGGATGAGATGAGGTCACTGGGATCTTGAATGAACACTATCGGATTCGGTTTCAGCATGTTGGAAGGATAATCTCGGGATTTAGCTTAGAAATTTACTATGGTCCTTGTCAAAGGAGAAGTGGCTTCACGAATGGTTGATCTGGGGAATGATTATGACTTTCTACGTGTTTCATTTATCATTGGCGGTATACGGAAGTGTTGGAATGAGGCTTTATTTGATAAGAGGTTTATTATCGATATTCGGTTGTTCTGAGCAACTGTTGTGATTAGAAGTTATCGCTACGAGAGTTGAGCTATGTGGTATATCATGTAATTGCATCTGAGGCTGCAGGTATGGTTTGTTACAGCTTGTTCGGACTTATTCAAAGTATAGATGTGAGATTCTGATCTTATAGATGATTTCAGAAGTGGAAATGTGGTTCTAAGGTTTATAGGTTAGGTTGGAGTGTGAAATTTTAGTTACATTGTGTTATCGGACCTATTCGAGATAGGGTGACGTGGGATCACCCCCGGGTATGTGCACGGTAAGGTTACACAGCGATTTGATGGTTTTCGGAACAACTCTGGGAACGTTCGAGGACGAACGTATGTTTAAGTGGGGGAGGATGTAACGACCCGACCGGTCGCTTTGAGCTTTTGCATTTCGCTCGCATGTTCTCTGGCATGACTAGCCCCGTGTGCTGTATTATGACTTATGTAAATCATCGGTTTTGGTTTTCAGGATAATTGGAATAGATTTGGAAGAACAATTCTCAGTTTGAAGCTTTAAATTTGAAAGGTTTGACCAAGTTTTGACTTTTTAGTATTCGATCTCGGATTTGGCTTTTTATGATTTGGCTAGCTCTGTTAGGTGATTTTGGACTTGGGAGCGCATCCGAAATGTATTTTTGAGGTCCGTGGTAGATTTAGGCTTGAATAGGCGAAATTGGAAATTTGGCATTTTCCGGTCGGCAGTGGAAATTTTGATATCGGGGTCGAAATGGAATTTCAGTAATTGGAGTAGGTCCGTTGTGTCATTTGTGACGTGTGTGCAAAATTTCAGGTCATTCGGACGAGGTTTGATAGACTTTTTGATCGAATTCGAAAATCGGAAGTTTTGGAGTTCTTAGGCTTGAATCTGAGGGTGATTCGATGTTTTGATGTTGTTTTGAGCGTTCCGAAGGGTGGAACAAGTTTGAATGATGTTATGGGATGTGTTGGCATGTTTGGTTGAGGTCCCGAGGGCCTCGGGTGAGTTTTGGGGTGGTTTTGGACCATTTCTAGGCCATTTCTAGTTGCTGGTTTTTGGCTCCAGAGTGTACAGTGCGTTAGCATAGATCTGATCGCGTTAGCATAGAGAAAATTTGGAAAAACGGAGTTGTGCTATGCGATTGCGTATGTCATCCGGCGATTGCATAGAGTAAAATCTCTGCTGCACTGACCCGACTTTGGAAACTTATATCTCACAATCTATAAGGAATTTGAAGATGATCCAAAAATGAAAGTTGTAGCCCTTGATGTATAGTTTCCAGAAAGATAGACCAATTAAAATTTGGAGTTTTGTACGAAAAGTTATGACCATTATACTAGAGGCTATCCGGAAGAGTCGGAGAAGGCTGTTGGAAAAGTTTGTTCTACGCGATCGCGGGGAAATGGTCGCGATCGCATAGGGTAAAAGAAGGGCAGATTATAAAGTACTCTATTTCGAGGATTTCGGCCATTCTTGCATTTTTGGAGCTATGGAGCTCGGATTGAGGCAAGTTTTGAAGGAATTTTCAGAGGATTGATTGGGGTAAGTGTTCTTCACTCAAATTTGGTTAAATCCCATAATTATGTCTTGATTCTTATCATTTAGTTTGGGAATTTGGGGTGAAAATTGAGAAAATGGAAGAAGGTTTTGAGAGTGTATTTTGGGGATTTGGATGGCCATTTGATGTCGGATTTTGGTGAATTTGATATGGGTAGACTCGTGAGTGAATGGGTTTTCCAGTTTTGTGATTTTTATTAGATTTCGAGACGTGGGCCCTGGAGCCAGGTTTGAGCCAATTTCGGGATTTTTTAGTTAATTTCATTATTTTAGCTTGGGCTTTGTTCCTTTAGCGTATATTGATGATAATATACTGATTTTGGTTAGATTTGGAGCATTTGGAGGCCGATTCGAGAGGCAAAGGCATCGCGGGCTAGAGTTTAGACCGATTTGAGGTAAGTGATGATTGTAAATGTTGTCCTGAGAGTATGAAACCCCGGATTTCACATCGTTGTACTACTTTGAGGCGACCCACACGCTAGGTGACGAGCGTGGGGTCGTGCACCGTTGGGGATTGTGACTCAGTCCGTCCCGTGCGACTATTAAGCCGCTTATTTACTTGGAAACTATTTGATATTGTTATATTTTTGGAAAGTATTATTGTGTTTGGGGCTAAATGTCGTGTCTGGGCCTTGTGCCGATTGTTTGGACCCTTAGGGGCTTTTATTACTGATTTCCTCACTGTTTTTGGTTTGATATTTACACTCAGTGTTGCTATGTTCTTACTGTTTTCATAACTTGATTTTATTCACTCCTCTTGATTCAAAAATGATATTTTTAGCCGAGTACTTGTTTTACTGGTAGCCCGAGGGGCTTGAGTGAGTTTTGACTAAGTAAGGCCGAGGGCCTGTGTTGTGAGGATGTTATGGGATCGGGTTGCACGCCGCAGCATGTGGTACTGATTTGTGATATCTGAGAGGCCGAGGGCCTGGTTTATTATGCCACGAGGTGGCTTGTGATTGATATTGTCGCACCTCCTTTTTATACACCTACCCCGAAGGATAGTGTATAAGGGAGTTTTTCCATTTAAAGTGACATTATTCGAAATGGGATTATTTATTTATTTCAGAGTCGCCACTTGGGATAGGTTTGGCTTTTGGTGTCCCAAGTCACCGGTTTATCTTGAATCCCAAATCGAGGAAAATTTCGACTTCCCGAATGGAGTCTGCGAACCAGAAATTCTGAATAAGGAATTCTGTTGACCCGAGGGAAGGTGTTAGGCACCCTAGATCCCGTGGTTCTAGCATGGTCGCTTAAACTATTATAATTGGCTAACAATCTGATTTCAATACATGTCATCCTATAGTGAAATTTTAAAATTATTTACCGCTTTTAATTAATTTTAGGAAATTGAGCGTCGTTTAAAATATATTTTCGAATCACGTCACATGAAATGCGCCCGGATCCTCGACACATTTTATTCAACGTTTTGGGATTTGGATTTGGGTCACATGAAATGCACACCTGAGTTTAGGAAGGTACAATTATTAATGAACGCGCCTAAAGCGACTAACGCGTTATTAACTTTGCAGGAGGCCATGAAAATTCGTTAAATGGCGCGTCCCGAGTTCTAAGTATTTTAAAGAATTAAAGAGGGCCACGCAATTTGTGATTTTATTTGGCGCGGCACACCTCAAATTATTTTGAGGAATATCCTAAAATGAACTATTATTTTCTATTAAGGATTGTCCCTAAAAAAAACTTAATTAATTAGCACTACGAATTAATTGTCATTAAAAGCATTCAAGAAAACTCGGGCCTCATAATCAAGTCCAAACTCAAACAAGCGGGTCTCCATGATTGAAGACCGCTTAATTCAAATTTGCTACTTAACTTGGAAGGCCCAAGCCCGTGTTATAAAATTAAACTAATGACCTTGAGTATGGATTCAGATCTTCAGTACCTTGGGCTTCGAAAGCTAGCCCAAAACTGGACAATTATACCAGCTTTTTGTGAAATGGGTTGCGGGTTTAAATTCCAACTATTAGGCACAAGAACACACGTTTGATGGAGTTGGGCCTGAAGGAGAGGCACAATGCTCCAGGTTGAAGTTTGTTATGCTAACTATGCTTCAGGTACTTGATCTGGACGTGATGGATTAGCTGGAGGCCCGTTTTACTTTTAAAAATATTCTAGGCCTTCTTATAAGGGTAACTAGTTATTGGGATGTAGAGATGAGGCCAAATTCCACTTCTTAAGGTGCTAGCCACAAATTCAACACATAGCCACACATTCAAGAGATTCGGTTCTAATTATGTTATTGAATTTCAAAACATGATTATCTAGAATTTAAATACTGGTTTCAGCATTATTAAACACAAACCAAATCATGCATGAAAATAAAATAGTTGCAGAATTGCATTCTTATAAAGACGTCCTAGCCATATGACTGTAGAAATTCGTTTTTGACGCTCATGAATAGGCAGTGTCATGGTCAAGCAGCTCAAACTAACAGACTAATTAGTGATATTTATTAGATCTAGCATGTGCTCTAAATTTAAACATTTATAAATCCAGCAAACTGAACTAATAGGCTTACATGCATTCGAATTCAGCTAACTCAAACCAGATTTAAACAGGCATATAAATGATCACAGTCCATTGTTCATTTAAGTACAAACCAAAACTAAAACTATACTAAAACAATAACGGGTATCTATTGGCATTTATGACTCTAGATTTAGACTAGGATCATAATCAGATAACAGCAGCATATCCAATCCTCAATTCAACTTCAACATTTTGTTCATTTGCATGATTTTGAATCCTTTACATGTGCATAAAATAATCCTCATACATAATTCAAAGGAATATCTGGATAATGCCGCACAAAAGGTAAATTTTAGATTAGAAGATCAGCAGGTGGTAATCAGCAGCACACAGCAGCAATAAAATCAATTTCAAACCCAAATAGTATCACAGCAGCCCAGGAGTGAATTGCAGAGAAACAGCACCAATAAATGACCAAAAACAGATTTGAATGAACCAAAATAGACTCGAAATCAACCTAGGAACTCTCTGAAGCTTCAGCAACCAAACACAAGGAATCTTCAAGTCATTTCCATCTTTATCTAAGCTAGAATTCCGAATCAACAGCTAGAACTCGAAATTAAACTAAAAAACTTCAATAGAATAGCATTTTTTTTGGAGTTTTTTGTGTTGTTTTTGGTTTTTGAAGATTTGAGATCTAGAAGGAACTCTCAAATTCTCAGATTTCAGTTTTTTTGGTTTTTGAATTTTGAAATTCAAATTTTCAGATCTCAAAACTTGTGTATATTTTTTAGATCTCTAAACTTCTAGAAATTTGTGGGCATTTTTCAGATTCTAAAACTTGTTTAACAAGGCAATGGGCATGCCTTTTTATAGGCAAAACTTAGGGCAGTCTTCAGATTTTCATTTACACCTAAGTCCCTCTTTTATTTTCAAATTTTTAGCTAATTAGTCCCTTATTTATTGGCTTGTGGCCCAAGTTACACTACTATGTTCCTAAAATTCTAATTGGAACCCCATCTAGAATGTTCTAGGGGTTTCCAATTTGGTTACTTGCAGGATTTCTCTTATTGAATTACCTATATTGCCCCTAATTTGACTTAGAACTACTAACCTAGTTAAACTAAAACCAGCCCCTGGTTAATTAATCAAGGAGCTGCAGTGATCAGCTATAATCAGAATCAATTCTAATTGAACCAACATCCTAAGGCTAGATTTATTATAAAACTAATAAAGCCAGTAAACTAATAGCTAAAATCGAACAAATAGAGCTGAAACTACACTGCGAAGAATATCAAAATCAAAAAAAAATGCAAAGCAGTAGTTAAACATGGAATCATACGGTTGAAATCAAATCAAATGACAAAAAATATAATCAAAACCAATCAGACCCTAAATCGATCCTAAAAATAGAAGAAATACGATGAATGAAAGCAAAACAAAATCAGAAGGCTAATGCTTAAAAGGGAACATTTACAGATAAACAAAGAAATTTAAGAACACTCACTGATTAAACTTGAAACTCCTCTTGATGTTCTGATTCGCATGAAATTGATGCTAATCACTTATTCTCCGTTAAGAACGAACGAACATCATCAATTTGCAGTGAATCAACTCCTAAATCGCGAAGAACAAAGGCTTGGGTCGATTAATTGAACTGCTGAAGCTCGAATTCAAATTTATGATTTGAATGATTCTGGATAGTTTCGAAGGAAATTAGTGACATATTAAGCGTGAGGGAGGCACAGGGGTCATGGGGTGCTGTTTTGAAGTGGTTTGAAGGCGGCGCCGCCACCGGAGAACAAAGGCGGCGGCTAGGGTTCATGACTTCAAACGAAGATTCGAGGGGTTTGGGCGAGTTTTGAAGAAAAGTGAACTTAGATTTGGAAGGAGGAGAAGAAGGTGTTGTAAGCACGTGATTTTTGCCCTATACGAAATACTCCTATAAAATCCCAAGAAAATAGATTTTTTGTTAATTATTTAGGATTAATCAGTAATTATTTATCTTATAAAAATTGAAAATCACAAAAAATGCTTCATTTTTACACTTTTTCCTTTTATTGATTTTTCTTTTTTAATTTAGGATTAAGTAGCTTTTATAATTTTGTAATTAGTTAATTAGTTTAATTTCACATTTTTAGATAAGCTATGATTTTAATTTTAGGATTTTTAATTAAAGAAAAAGAAAAAGAAAAGATAAGAAAAAGAATTTGAAGAAAGGATTTAATTGGATATTGATCTAGTTCTTGTACCCAAATTAGGTCCAAATCTTCCTACCTAACCCATAAATCTCAAACCCATAATTCCCAAGTCCATACCTCTAATCTAATCCCTACCCCTATTTAATAGTACCTAATCCCTACATAGACCTTACCCTTAAGACCCTTAGAGAATACAGAGCAACGGCGCATTCATGCCTTCTGCTTCTTCTCCAGTTTTCATTTATAGACACTCCTCATTCCTCTTCTTGTCTCACCAACACACACAGTCACATACAACAATACAGATCTAGAAAAACCATAAACGACCAAAAAAAAAAGAAAATTCTGAAAAGCAAGAAGAAATGATAGAGCTGTCAGATTGATGGAAATCCGAGAACAATTCAAAGTAAGGTTGTGGTTGATTTCTGCGGATTCAAGGAGATTTGTCTCACTCATGTTTTGGTTTTCCAAGCTTAAGCAAGCTGTGATTCTGCTGTTTTGCCGTGATAATTTGCTGGAGCTTCATCCTCCATTTTATTGGCCTTTATTTGGTCAAACTCTCTTTTCCTAGTCATTTTTTTAGGTAATCCGTCTACTGCTTCGGTAATCCCAGAATGTATGTGAGCTTATGATTATTAGCTTATTTTAATCAAAAAAAATTTGAAATGCTTCCCTTTGAATTCCGCTAATGAGACTTAACGAGTTTTTTTTTCTTACTTTTTTATTTTTTTTTATTTTTTATTATTTTAATATTGTGATGCAAATTTTAATGATCATGTATTAGCGATTGAGTTAGTCTGCAATTAGTTTCTATTCCCCCTAGTGGGTAAGAACCATGTATGAATGCCAAAATAATTACTCAGCAGCTGCTGTACCTGGTTGAGTGACCCATGTGAGGTTTGTTAGTAGTTTTGAGTTGTGAGGATTGAGCTCCCATCAACTTTGAGCCCACTAGAAGTTAGCATCCTCACGATTTGGGTCCACATAGATTAGTTGAAAGTTTTAATATGGGCTCTTAACTATACACAATCAGAAATGTCATTTGATCCATTATTAGTTGTGTAGTATTAGGAAGCATGAATAAGTTTTAATTATATAAGAGTCCATACGTATCAATTCGTAGAACCCGCTCCAACTCAGATGCAAAGCAACCCCATGATATACTATCTTCACGTGAAACCCAAACGTGGGAATTAATCCATGAACATCCCTAGTTTGCTTTAATTGAGTGCAAATCTTTTGAAATAAATTGAGGCGTGCCATGTAGAATAAAATCCCAAAACCCGTGGCCCTCATTTAATTAATCTTAAAATCCTT
>NW_017670784.1:368441-396229 GCF_001879085.1 Nicotiana attenuata
AATAACATTACCTTCCTAAACTCCGGGTGTGCATTTCATGTGACCCAAATCCAAATCTTAACAACGTTGAATAAGATGTGTTTCGAATTGCGGGTGCATTTCATGTGACGCGGTCCAAAGACATGTTTTAGACGACGTTAAATCTTCTTTAAAAACGAATAAAAGCGGTTATAAAGTTAAAATGCACATAGGTTAAAACATGTAGTAAAATCAGATAATAGGCCAACTGTAATAGTTTAAGCGACCGTGCTAGAACCATGGAATCCGGGGGTTCCTAACACCTTCCCCCGGGTTAACAGAATTCCTTATTCAGAATTTCTGGTTCGCAGACTTCACAAGGAAAGTCGAAATTTTCCTCGATTTGGGATGTAAAATAAACTGGTGACTTGGGACACCAAATAAACTATCCCAAGTGGCGACTCTGATAAATAAACAATCCCATTTCGAATAATGTCACTTAAATTGGAAAAACTCCCTTATATACTACCCTTCGGGGTGGTGTGTAAAAAAGGAGGTGTGACAGCTCTGGCGACTCTGCTGGGGATCCAAACCCAGAACTTCGGTTCAGGGTTTAAGAACTCGAGCTTAGAATAACTGTTATAATTGGCTTGTTTTATCTGATTTTTACATGTTGAGCCTAATGTGCTAAATGTCGCTTTTACCGTTTGATATTGTTTGGATTGTATATAAATTGCCGCGAAACCCTCTTCTCTCTGAGTCTTCTAAATCATCTGGGAAGTGTGCACTTCCTGTGACTTCTCTTCTGTTAGAGTCTTATCCCAGTATTAGAACGAGGTTCGGACAAGTTGCAAAGCCGGTGAAACTTCTGTATTCCCGGTACGCTGCCCCCCTCGGCTCGAGCTGTCCGCTCGGGTAAGCCAGGTCTAGAACAATAAACCCAGGTTTTTAAACCTAGTATAACAAGTCCTCATGCCGGATCCCTAGTAGGAACGATTGTTTGCATCACGTGCATTTGACTTAGGGGACTCAACATAGGGGTTGGGTCCGTCTAGGACAGATGTACCCGCAATGAAAAGACCATCCTGATGCATCTTACGTGCTACTTGCGCATTTGTTTGATTCGGCTCGCATGTTGACCGGCTTCTAGAATATAAAAAAAAAAGAAGGAAAAAAAAGGGAAAAAAGAAAATAAAAAAAAAGGTGAGAGGTAGGTATTTAGAAAATTCTGAAACTCTGCCGAAATTCTGAAAAAAAAAAAGTCATTTCAAAATGAGCCAAGATTTTCAAGTGTCATGTTTCCCCTGTTCTGTCAAAATTGACCGAACTACGCGGGTCTGATTCTCACCGGATGTGAGATACGTAGGCAAACCTCATCGATTCCGACCCCAATTTTCAAAAATCCAAAAATATTTTCTTTCAGAAAATTCAAAAAAAAAGAAGTTTTTTTAACTCAAAAATGATTTCCTTCTTTCTAATGTCTTTCATACGAAAAAAGAAAAATCAATAAAAATCAAAATCCAAAATACGGATTTTCTTCATTTTGAAGTATTTTTCCAAAAAGACAAAAATCCAAAAATAAAATCGGAAACAAAAAATCCAAAAATACTCTTTAGATGTCTTTCTTTTGTAAATGTCCATAAATTTTGAAAAAATTGAAGTCCAAAAATATTTCTACTTTTCTTTAGAAGTACTTTTGTAAATAAATAAAAGCTCAGAAATTCAAAATATTTTTTCAAAAAAAAATGTCCCTCTTTCGAAAATTAAGAGGTTACATCCAAAATCCAAAAGTATTTTCTTTCTTCCTTAAAAAAAAAAAGAGAAAACAAATGAAAATTCAACCAAAAAATATTTTCTTTTTTACTTTTGAAATTCCCAAAGTTCCAATCAAAAGAAAAGGTATTTTTAGAAGTCTTTCTTTCAAAATAAAAGAAAAATCAAAATCAAAATAAAAAAAATAAAAAAATTAAATAAAAAAAAATAATTAGAAAAAAATTTTCTTTCTTCTTTTAAAGCATTTCTTTCAAAAAATTCCAAAAAAAAGAAAGAGAGAGTTAGTTTATTTACTCCATTCCTAATCTTTCCGAACTACGCGAGATCTGATTCATGCGGCGTCATGATACGTAGGCAATCCTCATCGGATTCGATCATGGTCATAAATAAACTGAGAGAAAAATAATCTGAAAAAAAAAAGAGAAAAGAAAAATTGAGTGAAAAAAAAGAGAGAGAAAAAGAAAAAGAGAGAAAAATTGAAAAACAAAAGAAAAAGAGTGAAAAAAAAAGAAAAAAAAAGGAACAACAAGAAAAAAAGAGTGACAAACAAAAGAGAAAAAGAGAGTGCCAAAAATAAAAAAGCGGCAAAAAAAAGATGAAAAATCAAGAGTGATTAAAGAGAGGCAGAGATAAAAGAAAAGAGGTGCAGATTAAAAAAAAAAGAGAGGGTTAATTAAGGCCGGGATGAAATATGCAACTGTGCAAACACATGGTAGAAGCGTTTAACTATTAGGTGCATTGCATCCCAACGTGCGATTTCCTATATGTTAAATGTCTCAAAACTAACAAAGTTGTTTGTGTGAGCAAATTAGCCAGGTTTTGTTCAGGTGGTTGGTTTTGTTGGTATGCGGTGATGGATGCGTGACCTTGCTCGCGACCACAACATTATACACAAAACCGAGCTCCACCTCCCGGATATACCCATCCTTACCAAGCTCCATGTAAACCCCAATCAAATGTTCCCCAGTACAATCCTCGCCCAAAAGAGTCTTTCAAAAGGAATCACTTCACCCCCTATTGGTGAATCATACTCGGGCTTGTTCCAAAAGCTAGTCAGGCGAGGTCTGCTGCAGCCAGTGGCCCCAAACCGGCCAAACCCCGAGTCCCCCTTGCACCGAGCCGATGCTAGATGTGAATACCACTCTGGAGCAGTGGGGCACAGTACAAAGGACTGTTGGACCAGAGGGCAGTTGAAGACTTGATTGAAGCTGAAAGAATTATTTTCGGGATGAAGAAACTCCTGATGTGATGAACCATCTGTTGCCTATTCACAACATCGGGCCAATAGTCGGATGAAGCTGAGGAATTTGATCCGGCACTGAAGGCCATTGCAGTCATTTCCAGACAGAAGAAAAGCCAAAAATGGTCTCAAAGCATGAAAGTCATCAGACGGGAGTCTTAGTAGCCAGTCTTGCTATCCTTTCTGCGTCCGGATTATCTCAGGGTGCGATCCGGATGTTTTACTCTATTGTCTAACTTTCCGATGTAAACCCTTCTCCCTTCAAAAATTGAAAAAAAAAATCAAAAAAAAAATCAAAAATCAAATGAAATTAATATTTCATTGTCCTGGAATGTCTCTTTTCTTAATCTTGTTGTTTTTCTTATTCTCTTTTCAGTTCTATTAAATGCAGATTTCAATAACATGACATGCTTGCGTACTTCATGCCCAGATCCTGAAAGCTGTCAGACCTCGGAATAATGAATCAAGAGTCGAAATGCAAAGAAGATGAGTTTGAGAAAATAAAACAAAGAGTTGGAACAGTTGAAGGAAAATTGGTTCCAGAGTGGAAAAGTTCCATACATTGCAACAAGAGTACTGCCAAAAGACTGCGTTGTACTTGGGACACATCGAAGGAAATGTCCATAAAATAATTGTCAATGCAAATACAGTGAAAAGGTACTATGTTGGATCTTTCATATAGTTCTAATATTCTCCGGTTGGGATGACGAAGGCTTTCATTCTCGCTACCCAAACACTATCAACCCTTTGCAAACCCTTTGAGCCGGCTCTCATTCTTTGATTACCCTCTTTAGAACTTGGAAGTGTTATTGAAAAATGAAATAAAAAAAAAAGAGAAGAAAAAAGAGAAATAAATAAAAAAAAAAGGAGGAAAAGGCAAAGAAAATGAAAAAAAAAAAGAAGAGAAAAGATTAAAAAAAAAGAGAGAAGAAAAAGAAAATGAAATGAAAAATGGAAAAGGAAAGGAAAAAGAAAGAGAAAAGAAAACAAAACAGAAAAACAAAAGAAAATCAAAAACAATGTTTCCTAAACTACGTTCGACTTGATTTCGAAAGGATACGTAGGTAGCCTCTCTCTGGGGTTCAGTCACACCAAAATAAAAATCCAAAGTCCCCCAAAAGTGAAACTGGGGCAGAAGTTATAATGGTTCGGCAATGATCCCGCCCAAAAGGTTCCAAAGTTGTAATTCAATCCAAATTCTTTTTACCCCAAACCTGGTTCAAGTCCTTCTGATCAATCGGCAAAGAGGTTCAAAATGGGAGGATGGAGTTATTTGGATCCGATACAACAAAATGAGAGGAATGAGATGAGAGAGTCTTATTGGTGAAAATTCACACGAGCACCGTAAGGCGATGGTAAGCAGAGAAAATCAAAATGAGAGAGTCTTGTTAGTGAAAACTCGCAAAGAGCACAATAAGGCGATGGTGAGAAGAGAAATGAGAGAGGTCAGCTCGTGAAAACCCGCAAAGGGCGTCCCTGATCGAAAAGAGGATCCTCACAGCCATGGATGTCAACAGAGTCCTGGCAAGGTTTCTCAATTTTGAGGCAAAAGTTGTGATGAATTTCTGAGAATCGGATGGTTTACACGGATCAGGCATCCAGTCCAAAAGGCATGTCATGTACATTGAAGTCCACATGTACTCCAGATAAGTCCTTCTTTCCTTTCCCCGAAAGGGACACTTCTTGTTTTAAACTCATTTTCCATTCCATTGTTTGTTTTCTTTGAATCCCTTTCGGTCTAACTCTATTCCGAAGCTGAGGCAAAGAAGAGATGGCAAGACCGATTTACAGGGCTTTCGTCTGATAAAAGCTAATATGCAAAAGGCACCCAGCCTAGTCAGGGGCATCAAGTCGACTTCGACCGGCCATGGTAGCTGATGTTTTGAAATTGAAAACTCTTGGGAGGAGAAAATCAAATTGAAGTGCCTACAAAGGCAAAATGAAGTTAAAAAGGTTGAGTCCTACGTGGCTAACCGTCTCGGCAAAGGTTTGAAAAGCTAAGGTGCCCCAAATGCTCTGAAATTGAAGTTAGAAGAAAGAAGCCAAAAATGAAAGGCCTACAAAGGCGAAATAAAGTTGGAAGAGGTTAAGTCCCACACGACTAGCCGTTGCAGCAAAGTTTGTGGAACCAAAAGTTCCCCAATGTTCCAAAAAAAAAAAGAAAGAAGAAAAGGAAGTCAAAAAAGAAAGGCCCACAAAGGCAAAATAAGTTGAAAGCTTAAGTCCCACGTGACCAACCGTCATGGCAAAGTCTGAAAAAACTAGAGGTTCTCCAGGGTCAGAAATGAAATTGGTCCTCAGGGAACGAGCAGTTGCAGTTGAAATCTTCATCAAAGAAGCCAGACCGAGATCAAGTGATTGAAATAATCAAGGCCACAAAACCAACCAGCGTTTCAAACTAACAATTGTTCTTTGTTTGAAAAAATTTGAGACAGGTGTAATCCAAAGCAACCGTGCAAGAAGCAGGTGCAACCAAAAGGGAAAAATGCGCAAGAGCTAGAAACAGCTCTGCAGCAATAATCAATCCAAAAGGGAAGTCTCCTTCAAATTCTTTCCTGCATTTTTACTCATTTTCTTAAACTCAAAAAAAAAAAAGAATGAAAAAAAAAGAGGAAGAAAAAATTCAAAATCATGGTAGCATAGAGCATCCTTTCCAACATAGGACCCCATTCCCTAGTTATCCCCGGCATAACCCGAGGACCTTTTTCCTTTTTTCCCGGAATAACCCGTGGACCTCCCTGGCATAACCCAGGGACCGTTTTTCTTTTCTCCCGGCATAACCCGTGGACTTCCCTGGCATAACCCAAGGACCTTTTTTCTTTTCTCCCGGCATAACCCGTGGATCTCCCCGGCATAACCCGTTGACCTTTTTCTATTCTCCCGGCATAACCTGTGGATCTCCCTAGCATAACCCAAGGACCTTTTTTCTTTTCTCCCGGCATAACCAAGGACCTTTTTTCTTTTCTCCCGCCATAACCCGTGGACCTCCCTAGCATAACCCAAGGACCTTTTTTCTTTTCTCCCGGCATAACCCGTGGACCTCCCCGGCATAACCCGAGGATCTTTTTCCTTTTCTCCCTGGCATAACCCAGGGACCCTTTTTCTTTTCTCCCGGCATAATCCGTGGACCTCCCTGGCATAACCCAGAGACCTTTTCCTTTTCTCCCAGCATAACCCGTGGACCTACCTGGCATAACCCAAGGACCTTTTTCTTTTATCCCAGCATAACCCGTGGACCTCCCTGGCATAACCCAAGGACCTTTTTTTTTTCCTTTTATCCCGGGATAACCCGTGGACCTCCCTGGCATAACTCAAGGACCTTTTTTTTCTTTTATCCCGGCATAACCCGTGGACCTCCCTAGCATAACCCAAGGACCTTTTTTCTTTTCTCCCGGCATAACCCGTGGACCTCCCCGGCATAACCCGAGGATCTTTTTCCTTTTCTCCCTGGCATAACCCAGGGACCCTTTTTCTTTTCTCCCGGCATAATCCGTGGACCTCCCTGGCATAACCCAATGACCTTTTTTCTCTTTATCCCGGCATAACCCGTGGACCTCCCTGGCATAACCTAAGGACCTTTTTTCTGGTTATCCCGGCATAACCCGTGGACCTCCCTGGCATAACCCAAGGAACTTTTTTCTTTTATCCCGGCATAACCCGTGGACCTCCCTGGCATAACCCAAGGACCTCCCTGGCATAACCCAAGGACCTTTTTTCTTTTCTCCCGGAATAACCCGTGGACCTCCATGGCATAACCCAAGGACCTTTTTCTTGTCTCTCGGCATAACCCGTGGACCTCCCTGGCATAACCCAAGGAACTTTTTTCTTTTATCCCGGCATAACCCGTGGACCTCCCTGGCATAACCCAAGGACCTTTTTTCTTTTATACCGGCATAACCCGTGGACCTCCCTGGCATAACCCAAGGACCTTTTTCTTTTATCCCGGCATAACCCGTGGACCTCCCTGGCATAACCCAAGGACCTTTTTTCTCTTTATCCCGGCATAACCCGTGGACCTCCCTGCATAACCCAAGGATCTTTTTTCTTTTATCCCGGCATAACCCGTGGACCTCCCGGCATAACCCGTGGACCCTTTTCTTTAACCCAAGGACCTTTTTTCTTTTATACCGGCATAACCCGTGGACCTCCCTGGCATAACCCAAGGACCTTTTTTCTTTTGTCCCCGCATAACCCGTGGATCTCCTTTTTTCTTTTCTCCCGGCATAACCCGTGGATCTCCCTGGCATAACCCAAGGACCTTTTTTCTTTTATCCTGGCATAACTCGTGGACCTCCCTGGCATAACCCAAGGACCTTTTTTCTTTTATCCCGGCATAACCCGTGGACCTCCCTGGCATAACCCAAGGACCTTTTTTCTTTTATCCCGGCATAACTCGTGGACCTCCCTGGCATAACCCAAGGACCTTTTTTCTTTTATCCCGGCATAACCCGTGGATCTCCTTTTTTCTTTTCTCCCGGCATAATCCGTGGATCTCCTTGGAATAACCCGAGGACCTTTTTTTCTTTTATCCCGGCATAACCCGTGGACCTCCCTGGCATAACCCAAGGACATTTTTTCTTTTATCCCGGCATAATCCGTGGACCTCCCTGGCATAACCCAAGGACCTTTTTTCTTTTATCCCGGCATAACCAGTGGACCTCCCTGGCATAACCCAAGGTCCTTTTTTTTCCTCTCTTTTCTCCCGGCATAACTCGTGGACCTCCCTGGCATAACCCAATGACCTTTTTTCTTTCCTCCCGCCATAACCCGTGGACCTCCTCGGCATAACCCGAGGACCTTTTTTCTTTTTTCCCGGCATAACCCGTGGACCTCCCTGGCATAACCTAGGGACCTTTTTTCTTTTCTCCCAGCATTACCCATGGACACCCTGGCATAACCCAGGGACCTTTTTTCTTTGCTTCCGGCATAACCCGATGACTTCCCCAGTATAACCCGAAGACCTTTTTTCTTTTTCGGCATAATCCGGTCAGCTTTCCAGCATAACCTGGCAATCCTCCTTATTTAGGGCTTCACTCCCTATTTCCAAGGATACACAATCCCGATTTTTATTGCTTTCAATAAAGAAATAGCTTAGATTTGTGTTGCAAATAACTCACGAAATTTTCCTAGTGAAAACTGGGGCAGAAAAATTCCGTTCGTTTGTTTGTTTTTGGTGTCTGAGCAGGTTTGACCTCGAGGCACAGGATTCGAGATGACCAAAAGAATGAGTCTCAATCCAAAATAAAGAAAAGAAGAAAAGAACAAAAAAAGAAGTGAACTCAAAGTGATGAAGTGGAGGAAGACGCGGGCTGCTCAAGATATGATTGAAGTCACAAGCTTCGCATGTCCCGCCTTGATCCAAAGCTGAAGAATGAACCAGCGGTCACAGTTGACGAGCATCAAGATTCAGATCGAAGTCTGCAGCAAGAACCAGCCAAGACTCAAGATCAAGCTTCAAGAGATTTATAGATAGGAATCTTGTAACTCGTAGCTGATAGACTTAGTTTAGCTTTTCTATTTTTCATTTTGGTGTAATAAGGAGCTCAGTAAGCAGAAACAACGGCAACAGCAGTAAAATCACAGCTTCCCGGTAGTCCCAGCTACCGAAACTTCCAGAACTACACTGACCTGATTCCTTTATAGCCAAGGATATGTAGGCAACCTCTGAAGCAGGGTTCGGTCAGCCTCTTTTCCAAAATGCTTCTCATGGAGAGGGCAAAAATCCCTCATATTGCTCACTTTATCTTTGCCCGAAAACTCTTCATGTTTCCGAGCAAAGAGGGGCAGCTGTAAGCACGTGATTTTTGCCCTATACGAAATGCTCCTATAAAATCCCAAGAAAATAGATTTTTTGTTAATTATTTACCATTTTATAGGATTTTGTAGGATTTTATTTAATTGTTTACATTTTGCGCATGTTTAATTTTTACTTTAATCATGAAAAAAATACCAAAAAATATATGCATTGTATTTAGGATTTGTTTGTATTTTTAGGATTAATCAGTAATTATTTATCTTATAAAAATTGAAAATCACAAAAAATGCTTCATTTTTACACTTTTTCCTTTTATTGATTTTTCTCTTTTAATTTAGGATTAAGTAGCTTTTATAATTTTTGTAATTAGTTAATTAGTTTAATTTCACATTTTTAGATAAGCTATGATTTTAATTTTAGGATTTTTAATTAAAGAAAAAGAAAAAGAAAAGATAAGAAAAAGAATTTGAAGAAAGGATTTAATTGGATATTGAGCTAGTTCTTGTACCCAAATTAGGTCCAAATCTTCCTACCTAACCCATAAATCTCAAACCCATAATTCCCAAGTCCATACCTCTAATCTAATCCCTACCCCTATTTAATAGTACCTAATCCCTACATAGACCTTACCCTTAAGACCCTTAGAGAATACAGAGCAACGGCGCATTCATGCCTTCTGCTTCTTCTCCAGTTTTCATTTATAGACACTCCTCATTCCTCTTCTTGTCTCACCAACACACACAGTCACATAAAACAATACAGATCTAGAAAAACCATAAACGACCAAAAAAAAAAGAAAATTCTGAAAAGCAAGAAGAAATGATAGAGCTGTCAGATTGATGGAAATCCGAGAACAATTCAAAGTAAGGTTGTGGTTGATTTCTGCGGATTCAAGGAGATTTGTCTCACTCATGTTTTGGTTTTCCAAGCTTAAGCAAGCTGTGATTCTGCTGTTTTGCCGTGATAATTTGCTGGAGCTTCATCCTCCATTTTATTGGCCTTTATTTGGTCAAACTCTCTTTTCCTAGTCATTTTTTTAGGTAATCCGTCTACTGCTTCGGTAATCCCAGAATGTATGTGAGCTTATGATTATTAGCTTATTTTAATCAAAAAAAAATTGAAATGCTTCCCTTTGAATTCCGCTAATGAGACTTAACGAGTTTTTTTTTCTTACTTTTTTATTTTTTTTTATTTTTTATTATTTTAATATTGTGATGCAAATTTTAATGATCATGTATTAGCGATTGAGTTAGTCTGCAATTAGTTTCTATTCCCCCTAGTGGGTAAGAACCATGTATGAATGCCAAAATAATTACTCAGCAGCTGCTGTACCTGGTTGAGTGACCCATGTGAGGTTTGTTAGTAGTTTTGAGTTGTGAGGATTGAGCTCCCATCAACTTTGAGCCCACTAGAAGTTAGCATCCTCACGATTTGGGTCCACATAGATTAGTTGAAAGTTTTAATATGGGCTCTTAACTATACACAATCAGAAATGTCATTTGATCCATTATTAGTTGTGTAGTATTAGGAAGCATGAATAAGTTTTAATTATATAAGAGTCCATACGTATCAATTCGTAGAACCCGCTCCAACTCAGATGCAAAGCAACCCCATGATATACTATCTTCACGTGAAACCCAAACGTGGGAATTAATCCATGAACATCCCTAGTTTGCTTTAATTGAGTGCAAATCTTTTGAAATAAATTGAGGCGTGCCATGTAGAATAAAATCCCAAAACCCGTGGCCCTCATTTAATTAATCCTAAAATCCTTAGAATTCGAGGCGTGCCATTTAGCAAATTTCCATGGCCCTCGCAAAGTTAACAACGCGTAGTTGCTTTGGGCGCGTTATTTTAATAACATTACCTTCCTAAACTCGGGTGTGCATTTCATGTGACCCAAATCCAAATCTTAACAACGTTGAATAAGATGTGTTTCGGATTGCGGGTGCATTTCATGTGATGCGGTCCAAAGACATGTTTTAGACGACGTTAAATCTTCTTTAAAAATGAATAAAAGCGGTTATAAAGTTAAAATGCACATAGGTTAAAACATGTATTAAAATCAGATAATAGGCCAACTGTAATAGTTTAAGCGACCGTGCTAGAACCACGGAATCCGGGGGTGCCTAACACCTTCCCCCGGGTTAACAGAATTCCTTATTCAGAATTTCTGGTTCGCAGACTTCACAAGGAAAGTCGAAATTTTCCTCGATTTGGGATTTAAAATAAACCGGTGACTTGGGACACCAAATAAACTATCCTAAGTGGCGACTTTGATAAATAAACAATTCCATTTCGAATAATGTCACTTAAATTGAAAAAACTCCCTTATATACTACCCTTCGGGATGGTGTGTAAAAAAGGAGGTGTGACAGGTGTGGTGTGAATTTGGGAGCCATCGGCGTAGTTTGCATCCTCGCTGCCGGCGAGGTTGATGGAGGGTATTAGGGCGGCTAATCTCTAGGGTTTGGGATGTTAGAGACGGACTAGGGTGTCTGAAGGGGGGTGGGTATGGTTCGGACATTTAAATATTAAGTGATGGGGGGTTCTCGTCCGTTGGATCAACAATCCTAGACGGCCAGGATTGACCCGAGCCAAACGGCGTCGTTTTGGGAAGGGGGTGCTGGACCGGGTTGGCTATGGGTTTGGGCTGAATTGAAACGGGTTCTGAGGAGTTTGACTTGGGCTGGAATTAGAAATGGCTCAAGTTACACACACTAGCCTATTAATCTTTTGAATTCCTTTCATTCTCAATTTGTTTTTCTTCTTTTCTTCCTTTTCTTATTCAATTTTTAGATTTTATTAAGTACAAAATTAAAAATAGACAAGCTCTGATTTAACTCTAAAATTAAACTGATTAATTCTCAAAAATTAAACAAATCCTAGTTTAAAAAGAAAACTTAAGGAAAAATTAAAAAATTAAAGTAAAACAATGCAAAAGGACTATTTTGTTATTTTCTCTTATTTTTTGTAATGTTAATTAACTAATAAAAATACTGAAATGAGGTCCTAAATGCAAACGTGCTATTTTGTATTTTTATGAATTATGCCAACTAAAAATGCACACAAAATGCAAACAAACAAAAAATAATGCAATTAATTCCCTAAAATTCTAGTAAAAGAAAATCCTAATTTTAATGAATTCTATAGGAGTAATTTAAGCGAGGCAAAAATCACATGCTCACAGATATGAGGCTGAGAGCCAGTTTGATTATGCCACGAGTTGGGTTGTTGTTGCGCTTGGGCCGTAAGGGGCCCCTCCCGGAGTCTGTACACCCCCAGTGAGCGCGGGTACCCAGTGTGAGTGATGTGTTGTAGCCCGAGGGGCTGTTGTTGTTTCATATTGAAGCCCGAGGGGCTGTTCTTGATCTATGTTGCTCGAGGGGTGGTTTTTGATTCATGTTATGCCCGAGGAGCTGATTACGAGTGATTGTGAGGTAGCCCGAGGGGCTGGTTCTGTATTTGTTGTAGCGTTATGATGTGGCTTACGTGTTTTCTTACTGCTCAGCTTTCATTTACTTTTATTACTTACTGAGTTGGCATACTCAAATTACTCTCTGCACCTTGTGTGTATATTCAGGTAGTTGTGAACCCGGTAGCGGGTGTTGATTGCTCAGTGGCAGAGTCATTGGAATTAGCAAGGTAGCTGCCCGACGTTCGCACCACTGCTTTTCTCCCTCTTGTCTTCCTTAGACTGTATTTAGTGCATTTTTTTTAGACTCTTCGTTGTATTCAGAACTTAGTAGATGCTCGTGACTTGTGACATCCCGATGTCGGGCTTGTGTATTTATTCTGCACTGTTCATTTAGACTTACATTATGAGATTATTGATTAATTAATGGCTAAAAAATGACTCTTATTGAATACTGGTTGAATTCAGGAATTGTGTCGGCTGGCCTAGTTTCATGATAGGCGCCATCACGATCGGGTCGTTTTTAGGGTCGTGACACGAACCCTCATGCCAAGTTTAGAAGTATTACTTACCTCTATCCGAGCTAATCTCTACTCCAACACACCATTGCCCCGCAAAACGGCCTACGAATGACTCAAATCTAACCATAAATAATATGATACAATCAACACGGGCTAAAGGAATCACTTCCACAAGGAAATACTAAATTATGAATAAAAAGTAAAAAATCGGCCGAAAGACGACCCCCTGGCCTACGTCTCAAAATCTGACAAAAGTCACAAAACCCCAAAACCCATTCGGCCACGAGTCCACCCATACCAAAATTACTCAAATCCGATACCAAAATCTTGATCAAACCCTCAAATCTTGCCTAGGAACTTTTCTTCATTTTCCCCAATTTTCCACCCAAATCGCAAATTTAATGATGAAATCAAAGGCATAATCATGGAAATTAACCAAAACTAGGTAGGAATCACTTACCCCAAACACCCACGTGAAAATCACTCCAAAAATCACCTTCCCCGAGCTCCCAAATCAATTTTTGTGTTATGAACTCAAACTCTTTTTGAAACTTATAATTCTGCCCAGGCGTGCCTTCGTCGCGAATGCGGAAAGAGCCTTGCGTTCTTGATGCACAAACTTGACTGCCCGAAAAATCCACTTTCGCGGGCACGAATTCCCCCTTGCGGATGCAATGCCTTGCCGAGCTTGGCCTACGGGAACATGTCCACCTGACCGCGAACGCGATGCCTTATGGCCTGGTGCCCAAGCATGCTTAACCCTTCTATGCGAACACGAGCTCCCTCTCACAATCGCTATACACACCTACCCCAACCTTCGCATACGTGGTACCCTCTTTGCGAATGCGAAGAACAATGCCTCTCCTACCTCCAGATAAACATCGCGAATGCGAGACCTTTCTCGCGAACGCATAACAGGAAACCAGTAACAGCAGACCAGTAGTCTTCAGCTACAATACCAAGTCCAAAAAAATTGATCCGTTAACCATACGAAACTCACCCAAGGCCCCGGGACCTCAACCAAACATACCATCAAGTCACAAAACATCATACGAACTTAGTCGAGTCCTCAAATCACCTCAAACAACATCAAAAACACGAATTGCACATAGATTCAAGCCTAATGAACTTTGAACTTCCTATTTCTACAAATGATACCGAAACCTATCAAATCACGTCCGATTGACCCTAAATTCTGCATACAAGTCACAATTACTCAAACTCCCGAAATCTCAATCCAACCTCAATATCAAAAAGTCCACTCCTGGTCATACTTTCTAAATTTCCAACATTCGCCATTTCAAGCCTAATTCAACTATTGACCTCCGAATCACAATCCGAACACGCTCCTAAGTCCAAAATCACCCAACAAAGCTAACAGAACCATCGAAACACCTATCCGGAGTCGTTTACACATAAGTCAACATCTGGTCAACCTTTTCAACTTAGGCTTCCAACCTTGAGACTAAGTGTTTCAATTTATTCCGACATCCCTCCGGACCCGAACCAACTAACCCAGCTAGTCATATAACAACTATAAAGCATAAAATGAGCAGTAAATGGAAGAGCGAGGCTACAACTTTTGAAACGACCGGCCGGGTCGTTATATCCTCCCCCTCTTAAACAAACGTTCGTCCTCAAATGGGTCTAGAAACATACCTGGAGTCTCAAAAAGATGTGGACATCTAGTCCGCATCTCCCGCTCGGTCTCCCAAGTAGCCTTGTCAACTCGCTGACCTCTCCACTGTACCTTCACTGAAGCTATGTTCTTTGACCTCAACTTTCAAACCTGCGAATCCAAAATGGCCACCGGCTCCACATCATAAGTCAAATCACCATCCAACTGAATCGTGCTAAAATCTAAAACATGAGACGGATCGCCGACATACTTTCGAAGCATAGAAATATAAAACACTGGATGAACAATTGACAAACCAGGTGGAAAGGCAAGCATGTAAGCCACCTCTCCAATCCTCTGAAGTACCTCAAACGGCCAAATATACCGAAGGCTCAACTTGCCCTTCTTCCTGAACCTCATAACACCCTTCATGGGTGAAACCATGAGCAAAACCTTCTCCCAACCATATAAGCAACATCATGGACCTTCCTATCGGCATAACTCTTCTGTCTAGACTGCACCTTGCGAAGCCGATCCTGAATCATTTTGACCTTGTCCAAAGCATCCTGAACCAAGTCAATACCCAATAGCATAGCCTCATCCGGTTCAAACCAACCCCGGAGATTGACACTGTCTCTCATACTGATGACGTCTAAATCCACTATTAAAAAGTAAATGGACACGGTCGCATGCAATATAATTTATCCTTCTATGGGTCACGGTTGAATCCCGTAGAGAATAATATGTAGGCGATTAGGCGTGCAAGAGAGTTATCACTTATTATGATAAGCCAAACACTTAGAATGGTTTTGAGAAAATTTATGTCAAAATGCGAAAATAAAACTAACCTAGAAAACAAGTAAAATGATCAATGTCTACAGCACGGATACAAGGAAAGTTACACTAAAGTCACGATCCATTGTATTTTACGATTTTACAAGAGCGAGTTTATGTTAATTAAGCCTCGGGTAATAATTCTATATTAGCTTCTTCCGAAGACTAACAAGACTTCCTAATTGAATTATCCCTAAAACAATTAAGAGATTAAGGACACCCGAATATGGCTACAAGTAGTTAATTCATATCCCTAGGTAAAATCTATAAAGTGAGGGTTAAAGCCTTAAGTTCTTGTTAATAAATCTTTCCCAACCCCAAATTATCTTTTCCAAAATTAATTCGAAGTAAATGGGCGAGTCCTAGGGTTAGCTAATCCCTTTGGAAACATTAAAGAACAAGAATAATTAAAGAAAGAATAACTCACTTCATAATAAACAAAAATCGTTGAATACATAAGTACAATAAGGTATTTAATCCACACTTTAAACATGAATATTCCCATAAACAAGATTCAAGTGTTGGAATAAATGCTACACACTCAGATATACAATACATAGCAAGGAAATGAAGAAATGAACATAAATGCTGTGAACACGTTATTTTTGCCTCGCTTGAATTACTCCTACAGACTCCTTAGATTTAGGATTTCTCTTTAGATTATTTGATTTTTAGGATTTAATTGCGTAATTTTGTGTGTGATTTCATTTGTGTGTGCAAGTTTAGCTTTAGATAATTCATAAAAATACAAAAATATTGCATTTGCATTTTGGATTTAATTTTTTTAAATATTTTTTAGACTAATTAGTAATTAGGGTTGTACAAAAATACAAAAATCACAAAAAAATCTGATTTGTTTTGCTTGGTAAATTTTAGCTTTGAGGTTTATTAGTTTCCTTTAAATTGGTATTTTAGTAATAGTTTTAATTATAGCTTAATTAGGTAGGTTGAATTAATTTCTTAGGTTTGATTTTAGTTTTGTATTAAATTTGAAAAGGAAAAAGAAAAGAAAATAAAAAGAAAAAGGATTTTCTTAGTAAAAGACCCGATGTGGGCCAGTTCAGGATTCAATTCACCAGCCCAAGCCAAAAAACCCTTTGAACCCATCCAAAAAACGCCCAAACCCGGCCCAGGATCCGGTCCAACACCCCCAGGTCCTCCAAACGACGTCGTTTGGTTTATAATCAATCTCAGCCGTCTAGGTTTTTTCGATCTAACGGACGAGAAGCTGGGTTGCTTTAATATTTAAGTGTCCAAGCAGACCCTACCCCCCTCAGAACCCCCTACCCTCTCGCCTCTCTCACCTCCCACGAGATAACCCTAATTCCGCCGTCCACCGCCGCCTGCCGCCCGCCGGAAATCGCCTACGGCGACGGCCGGCGCCCAAACGCCCCTAAATTCACACCAGAGCTCCCTCTCCCCTTCCTCATCATGAATCCACCCTTAATTTCCCTCAAATCCCATCCAAACCTCTCAAATCGTCAAACCCTAAGGCGCCGCCATGGGTTCCTCCACCGTGTCCGGCGACGCCACCTCCTTTCCCTACCAAATCAATACCCAACGACCACCTCCTCCCCTTCATCTCAAATACCTTTCCAGCTTCCTTCGAATCCCCTAAAAATCTTTCGAGTTTCAAATATAAGCTTCAAGTTCTAGGGTTGAAATTAGAGACCTTCATGTAAAATCATCCCTCCAAGATTCCCAGCCTGTTTCGTCTCGAGATGATGTTTTTCGTCCGTTCCTCACAAAGAATAGACGATTTATATCATCTCGAGGTCAAAACAGATTTGTTCAAGTCCAAATTAGTAAGTTTCCTTTTATTTCTTCACATTCTGATTCATTTGTTTTTGTTGTTCTATGTCCATAATTTGAATCCAATTTCCCCCTCTTTTTCTTTTTCTAAGGCTGTTTGCCCGGTATGTGTCTGTATGTGTTGGTTCCCTTTACATTTTATTTTTAGATTTTTCTTCTTCATTAGTCAGTGTTTTTTTTTTAATTTTTATATTAGTGTAGCATGATTTGATATATGTTTTAGAATTACTTAACTATTTCCATTCTTTTTTTTTATATATGTGTGTCATTATTTGGGCTTATCTTGCATTTCCTGCTGGTTAGAGTTTTTGGGGTGGGAATTATTGCATTATTTTGGGTTCTGATTAGTTCTAAAAGCCCAAGGGGAAAGGAAAATTCAGTCTACTGTGGGGCTGGGCCTTAGGGTTAACTTGACCCATGAGGTGCTAGTGTAAATTTCAGGTGGTTCAGGGGTAATTGGGGTAAGTCAAAATAAGGAATCTTGCTGTAACTGAAAATAGAAGCCCCTAGAAGCTTCTAGATTGGGGTTCTAATTTGAATATCAGATTTTAGATAGTATAACTTGGGCAACAAGTCAGAATTCTAGGGACTTTTAAGCTAAAACAGAAATCGAAAGGACTAAAAGGGTAAAAAAAGAAATCTGCAAGGCTGCCCTAGTAACTTGCCTATAAAGGCATTGTTACATGAGGCTAAAGGAGAATTAAAAAGACTGAAAACTCTAAAAAACTCTAGGCGGCTAAATCTCTAAAAAAAAAGACTGTTCCATTGATTCTGCTCTGATTTCTTGAAGTTTCTTTACAACTGAAGCATTTTTTGGGTTCATTTAAGGCTTAAACATGGATTGAATTTGGCTCTAAGGTCTGATTTTGAGGTGCGGGGTTTGCATTCAAGTGAAATCGTTTTGGTTAAACTGGTGGAACACTGTTTTGGTTTTATTCTCTTAAAAACTGGTTTGCTGTGGGTTTTGTTCGAGTGAGGTTGCCTTCTTTTGGTTTTGGTAATCAATTTGGTTGAGTTGTGTTGCTGCTGGGTTTGACTGATGTGTTGCTCTGCTGATCCTCATTGTTTTTCCTTGTTTCAGTCTCCAGGTACAAACCTTGAATCTCATAATGTGAAACCAAGTTTTGAAGATGGAATGAAGCAGTTTTTACCTCTTAATATTAGTTTTTCTTTGTGCTAAAAGTGTTTATTTCTTTCATGACTCTATGCCTGGTTCATTTCGATCAATGATATAGTGATTTTTTTTTAGAATAGCAAAGAATCAGGCTGTAATTAATCGTGGACTGTTGAGACTTTGACATGTTTAGATCTTGTTGGTTGTTTAGCTTTAGTGGTGTAAGTTAATTTTGCAATCCATGTTGGCTAAATGTAGAAGTGATTTTGGAATTTTCAGGTTTTATTACTGTTCAGTATGTGTAAGCTTGATATTTTTGTAGTAGTTCATAATAATTGAGCTTTGTTCTTCATGAAACATGAAAATCATTAGGAGTTTAATCTATAATGGCCCTGATTCCTGTTAAGTGTTTTCAAGGTCTTGCCATCCTTTTTTTTCTCTAAATGTTAGTTTGAATTTTTAAATTTGGAATATTGTGTGAGCATGAAAATAACTATAGGATTAATATATTTGTTTATACAAGTATTAATGCTGTGGTGAACAGATTCTCTTTAAAATGGTTCTTAGTTAAAACCTGACCTATGCATTCAATGGCTAATTTCAATAGCCTTAGCTTGGTGGTCATTTGTTTCAAGTTTTGGGGAATATGTAAATCTAAAATTCAGTTGTTCATGCAGTTCTGAACATTTTACTCCTGTAGTCTACTCGTTTTTCTGCACGAAATAAAAAAAAAGGCTATCCTAGGAGTCGAGTAGCAAATTTGAGCTAAGGGTTTTGTCCTTGTTGGAAGTGATCCTTGTTCGAATTTGGGCTCATTCTCAGGCCCAGGCATTTTTAAATGAATCTGATGGAGTTTTGGTTTAACTTGTGTCAGAAGGTTTAAATTAGAAGTTCAAATCTCCCAACTTCATGTTCATGGGTTGGCATTAATTTGTGTTTGTATCATTATAATCTGATCTAAGCCATTTGGACTACAAGAAATGGGCCCAACGTTGGCCCAGTTGCACAAACAAGCCCAGCTGTTATTCATATTTATATTGGCCCGCTGATTGATTTGTGTTGATTGGATTTCGCTAGTCCTGGGCCTTGCTCCTCAATTGGGCTTCACGTTAACTCCTTTGTCATTTCACCACTTACTGATTCATAGGGTTTAAAATATTGGGTTCATTTAGATGGAATCTGAATCGCTGAAAATCTTTAGTCAAATAGCTAAGGTGGCCCAAATAGATAATAATAGTTCATGGCCTGCTCCGAATTTGGTCAGGATATCCTTTAAAAATGGAATTGAGGTGCGCCGCGCCAAATAAAATCTCAATTGCGTGGCCCTCTTTAATTGTTTCTTTAAAATACTTAGAACTCGGGACGTGCCATTTAGCGAATTTTCATGGCCTCCCGCAAAGTTAACAACGCGTTAGCTGCTTTAGGCGCATTATTTAATAATTTTACTTTCTTAAACTCGGGTGTGCATTTCATGTGACCCAAATCCAAATCCTAAAACGTTGAATAAAATGTGTTTTAGATTGCGGGTGCATTTCATGTGATGCAGTCCAAAGACACATTTTAAACGACGTTCAAGCTTCCTTAAAAATTAATTAAAAGTGGTAAATATTTTAAAATTGCACTATAGGTTGAAACATGCATTAAAATCAGATAATAGGCCAATTGTGATAGTTTAAGCGACCGTGCTAGAACCACGGAATCCGGGTTGCCTAACACCTTCCCCCGGGTTAACAAAATTCCTTATTCAAAATTTCTGATTCGCAGACTTCACTTGGAAAGTCAAAAACTTCCTCGATTTGGGATTCAAGATAAACCGGTGACTTGGGACACCAGAAATCAAACCTATCCCAAGTGGCGACTCTGATAAATAAATAATCCCATTTCGGATAATGTCACTTAAAGTGGAAAAACTCCCTTATACACTATCCTTCCGGGGGTGGCGTGTAAAAAAGGAGGTGCGACAGCTCTGGCGACTCTGCTGGGGACACGAACTCAAAATTTCGGTTCAGGGTTCAAGAATTCGAGCTTAGAGTAGCTGTTATGATTGGCTTTATTTATTATCTGATTTTCCTACATGTTTCATGCTAAATGTGCTAAATGCTTTACCGCTTTGGTATTTGGTGAATTGTATATATAAACTGCTACGAAACCCTTCCTCTCTGAGTCTTCTACATCATGGAGAAGGGTGCACTTCGTGTGACTTCTCTTCCGTTTAGAGTCTTATCCCATTTTAGAACGAGGTTAGGACAAGTTGCTAAGCCGGCGGAGCTTCTGTATCCCCGGTACGTTGCCCCCTCTCGGCTCGAGTTGTCCGCTCGGGTAAGCCAGGTCTAGAACAATAAACTCAGGTTTTAAACCTAGTATAACAAAGCCTCATGCTGGATCCCTAGTAGTAACGTTTGTATGCATCACGTGCATTTTTACAAACCTATTGTTTTAAAAAATAGTTGGTTTTATCAAATCTGCCCGAACTACGCCAGTTTGATTCCCACCGGATGTGGGATACGTAGGCAACCCTCATCGGGTCCAACTTCCCTTTTTACAAAAATAGTCCAAAAACCACAAAAATTTTATGTTTTGCCATAAATAAGTCGGGTGATGCCATTCTTGATTAAAAATAAGCCGAATGTCCCCAAAAGGGCGCCGGAAGGCTGTTTTTGCAAGAACAGCCACCTTGGGTCATTTTCAACGGTTAGCGGGCACAGCCTTAAAATCTTCTTTCCCGAAGTGCTAAGAGGCCGTATCTGCAAAACCGGGTTTTTATTTTTGAAATGACAATTTTGAAAATACGGTGTCACTTTTTCTTTTAGGTCAAAATGAGTTATTAAATCACCTTAATAAATGTGCAGGATGAGCACGAATGAAATTGAACCCTTCACAGTCCTTAATGAGATCCCCTTGAAGCTCCACATGTGGTGGGATGATCTAGGAAAAGGCAGTAGAGAAACAGTGGTAAAAGTTCTGGGAGGCCTCGTCGGACTATTGAATGTCAAGCCAAGGTTGGACATAATTGAAGCTTTAACACCTTTCTGGGACCCGACTTGCAATGTGTTCCGCTTCTCTGACTTTGAGCTCACACCTACATTGGAGGAAGTTGCGGGTTATGCGGGCCTTAATGGAAACCTTAGAAGTCGATATCCATTGTCACCAAGACCGGTATCCCCCCACAGATTTCTGGATTTGCTGAGTATTAGTCGAGATGTTCAGGACGGAAATCTATCAGAAGGGTTGTCACGACCCCAACCCCGGTCGTGATGGCGCCCAACACACTGCTAGGTAAGCCCGACAAATTCAACAACCTTAACCCCCTTTTTTTTCCACGGTGAATAAGTAAATTTTCACAACTAAAATACTAACCAGCCCACAGAATCTGGTGTCACAAGTCTGAGCCTCTAATGCATGAGTATTAACCTACTACATAATGTTTTTCTAGAAATGTGGAAAATAAATAAATAAAATAGAAGGAAGATCAGGACTGCGAACGCCAATTTGCAGCTACCTTGAATCTCCCGAATGTGATGCTAGGCGGAGAAGATCTCACTCAGCCTCGGTGGGTGCACCTGAATCTGCATACAAGGTGCAGGGAGTATTGTGAGTACTTCCAACTCAGAAAGTAATAAATATAACTAAAGTCTGAGGATAAGAAATCCTAAATAAACACAAAGCAAAGCTATAAATACAACAACGTGAACCAATAGCATAATACAGTAAACATTGAAAACAATTATAATAAAATCACATCAGATTAAGAATAAGTGACAATTAAATATGCAATGCAACACATAAACCGGTACTCTCCAGTACCCCGCTGCGGCGTGTAGCCCGCTCTATTTATTTAACATCGACGGCGCTCACTGGGGGTGTGCAGACTCCGGGAGGGGCCCCTTACGGCCCAAGCGCAATAATAAGCCATCTCGTGGCATCAATCAGGCCCTTGGCCTCATATCAATATCATTATCATACCACTGCGGCGTGCAGTGCGATCCCATACTCAGTCCAAAATCACATAAGCCTTTCGGCACAATAATATTAAAATATTCAGCCCAAACTTCATTCAAAAATATTACTTTAGTTTCTACTTTTAGAAAAATGGCTGAGTTTACAAAATAGTGTTACATACCAGGACTGAGTTCAATATCTAGAAATATGGTAAGAAACCAGTAAAAATAATCCCTGAAGGATTCAAGTAGTTGGCACGAAGCCCAATTATGACAATTAATCCATTTTTATAAGGATATCACAAAACTACAATCAATTAGGTAGTAATTTTATTAAGCGGGACGGACCAAGTCACGATCCCCGACGGTGCTCTACCCCACGCCCATTATCCGGCGTGCAAGTCACCTCAACATAGCACTACGTTGTGCAAATTCGGGGTTTCAAACCCTCAACACAGCATTTACATTTATTACTAACCTCAAGCTGGCCAAAGTGCTAGCTTGCTATGCCCTTGCCTGTCGAATTAACCTCCTCGTGCATCGAATCTGACCAAAACCACAACGAATACGTGACAATATGCTAATGGGACAATACCCAATCGAAAACAATCGAAAAATAGTTAAATTCCCGAAATTAGCAAAAACCCGAGCCCCGGGCCCACTTTTCGAAAATCAGTAAATTTACCACCAACGGATTCCTTATTTCGCCACGAGTCTATGCATATAAAGAACACCAAAATCGGAGTCCAAATCACCCCTCAAATTCCCATTTTGTTCTCTTAGGTTTCAAGCCCTAACCTCCATTTTTTACCTTTAATTCCTTGATTTTTCAGTCTAATTTCATGTATTTGCATCATAAAATCGTGTTCTAAGTCCAAGAATTCTTATCTGATCGGAGTCCTTGAATTCCACTTCAAAATCGCCCAAAAACTCTCCAAGTCCGAAGTGAAATAGGTTACTCTTTCAAAAATTCGTGAATAGGGAATTAAATGCCTCTGCCCAGTCACTTTCGCTTCTGCGGTCAAGTTTCCGCTTATGCGGGACCGCTTCTGCGGTCACAACTTCCGCTTCTGCGGAATTTCACTAAAACACCAGGCCGCATCTGCGGTCCCCAAGCCGCATCTGCGGCTCCGCAGGTGCGGCTCCCTATCCGCATCTGCGGTCCAGCCTGACATCTCCCTTTCCGCTTCTGCGACTTCTACGCCGCATATGCGGTACCGCACCTGCGACTCCTTTTCCGGAGGTGCGGAAATACCAGAAACAGCACATGTTCTGCAATATTACAAGTCCAAAACTCCCCGTTAGCCACCCGAAACCACCTCGAGGCCCCCGGAACCTTAACCAAAAATACCAATGCATCCTACAACGTTATTCAAACTTGTTCCAATCATAAAAACACATCCAACAACACAAAACTCATCAATTCTCATCGAATTCAAGCCTAAGTTCTTCCAAAACTTCCGAAACACGCATTAGATAAAAAACCCAACCAAAACACCTCCGAATGACCTGAAATTTTGCACACACATCCCAAATCACCTAACGAAGCTACAACAACTCTCGAAATTCCATTCCGACCCTCGGATCAAAATCTCACCTATCGACCGAAATTCGCCAAAATTCTAACTTTGCCAATTCAAGCCTAATTCTACTCCGGACCTCCAAAATCACTTTTGATCACACTCCTAAGTCATAAATCATCCCCCGAAGCTAATCGAATCATCAGAACTCATATCCGAGCCCTCTAACACATAAGTCAACGTCCAGTTGACTTTTCCAAAACAAACCTTCCTTAAAGAGACTAAGTGTCTCATTTCCTTCCAAAAATCAACCCAATTCAACTCGTTCACACAAGACACTAATAATGAAGCATAATGAAGCAGGAAATAGGGAAAACGGAGCGGTAACCCGTGAGACGACGGGTCGGGTCGTCACATCCTCCCCAACTTAAACAAACGCTCATCCTCGAGCGTACCCAGAGTTGTTCTAGAATCCAACCAAAAGCTGAATGACCTTACCAAGCATTTACCCGGGGGTGATCCCACGTCACCCTATCTCGCATAGGTCCGATAACACAACATAACTGAAATTCCACAATCCATCTAGTCCATAAACCATAGAACCACATTGCACTTCCCGAAATCATACACAAGATCAGAACCTCACATCTATACTCAGAATAAGCCCGAACCAACTGTAATAACCCATACCTGCAACCTCAGGTGCAATCATATGATATACTACATAACCCAAACACTCGAAATGATAACTTCTATTCACAGTAGTTGCCCACAACACCCGAATACCGGTAGAAAACCTCTTATCAACTTAAGTTTCCTTCCAATACTTTTACATATACTGCAACTGATAACTAAAACACGCAGTAAACCATCACCATTTCTCAGATCAACCATTCATGAAACCACTTCTCCTTTGGCAAATACTATATCAAATTTCTGAGTCGAAGCTCGATATTATCCTTCCAACATACTGAAATCGAATCTGCTCGTACTCATTAAAGATCCCAACGATCTCATCTAATCAACACACCACTCTGGTGATATTACACATTAGTACATAACTAAGCCACAACTCGCACAATACGCGCACCAATAAGCAACAGTCCGAACATACCCAAATCATGAAAATGGCTCAAATGAAAGAGTTGTACTTCAAGCCCTCCAGTACCATCACAACACAAAACTGAGAGCCCGTCTCCTATCATAGAGACAGAACACACAAATCTACTCGCAGTATCATACCTCCACATAACTTCGTCCCAATGCGTGACCTCATCCAGTACGAACCGCTTAGGCAATAAGCCACCCCGTACATAATCAAAAGTCTCGTATGATGCCACAAGGTGCTGATAGTCTACCGATTAAATCGCGGTACAAAAGGAAGACGAACTCTGGAAGGAACTGCCTAGCTCACGCACTAATACGTGCTCTACCTAGAAAATAGGAAGTAAAGCATATAAAAATAGCATATAGGAAACTATGCTCAATGTCACACTGTTGCGGCGCGCAACCTGATCCAAATAACACACTCATGGCGGCGCGCCACCCGATCCACACATAACACTCACCTAAGGAGGTGTACATCGAGCTAAATTGCTCATTAATATAAAATATCGAATTTCGGTCACAAGCACGCTAAGTGCATAATACCGTCCCTGAGGGGACATATAGCACTATAAGCTACCAAAACTCAAGCTCAACTGAGGGGCGATATACAATCTGAATATCGAGAGCCATTTTGCTCATAAACATCATTTCTACGTGGATCCTCAACACATAAGCATTTTCTCAAACCGTGTCACAACTCACACGGCTCAGTGTATCACTGCATAAAATATCTGACAACAAAATAACACCCTGACTCCTCCATAAGGAGCGCATCACTGAAATGAACCCGTTTGGTCTGACATAGAGCCCATATTCACATTTGAATCCATCCATCGACCTCAAGTCAATTCTGATCACACTGAATTAGGTTAATTACCTTTCAAAGGTCCCTAACAACTCATCTTCCGCTCGTAACACATAAGAACATCCATCAAAGTCGGAGGAATCATCTGTAGTCCACAACTCAATAGACTGAGTGCCCTCCGGGCATATATTCTCAATTCAACGATATTAACACAACCTTCATACTTGGTTCAAGTCTTCAATCAATCAAGTGACTAACTGCCATACTTACACACTCTTCCTGTGGGACACCCTCCCACAACCTACCATTACAGAAAACTGGGTCGTACCTTCAAACCATTGGCCGCACTAACGCTGAAAAGCGATCAAGAATTATCAACCAGGATGCAAAGCCTTTTCACAAAACACCGTTCTCAGGTGACACCGAAGACAATACCGACTTACCTTAAACATCGAAACCACTTCCCCGCTCATCCGAGCTCGTGACATCTTTGTCCATACTGAGCAGTTACCTCTATCTTCACTTCAAATTCCATACCACTCATTGCACCCAACATGCCAACATACGATAGGACACGCTTTTCATTAAAGCTTCGGAACCACTATTAGATTAACACTTCATCGTATAAAACTTCCCACTTAACTCACTTCAGGAGAACCATAGCAACACACCGGTGAATTCTCATAACCGTAGAATATGCAAATCTCTAAGTAGTGGTCTAACCCACCATAACCCTTTCGGGATCCGCCTACACGTAACAGGCCCATAACAATGGATTACTCTTGAATAGCATCAATTACGACGGATGACAGGCCTCACCTGTACCGCCACAAATCACACGCGTAACTTGATCATGCTAAAAGAATTGATCTCTACCACCAATATGCCATCAGTTAAATGGCTAACCAATCCATCTTCTTTCGACTTACCCTGATTCCTTAGGAATAATGGTAACTGCATTCAACATATAACACCATCCATCTGCACTCATCCCGAGTGACTTTGAATCACGAGACCATGTTGTCTCACATCCCACGATCCATTTAGTACCTTCCAACTGCTACATCGCAAGTCAAAACATCATAAAATATTATACGAATTCGAGCCATTACCTGCACCTTCCTGATAGTGTTACATAGAAGCCCACAATTGATATAGAAAAATTACACATCTTGACCTCTCCCAATGGAGACGCAATTTCTAATCACATATACAAATTTAAGATACCCAATTGTCATATGTAGAATCTCGACCACATTAGTACCATTCTCAAGAGTCATTTACTCTATTTAACTGCATTTAGCCTGATCAAATGAACAGAACCACCCGTGCCTCGTTAGCACTCTGACACCGCAGGATATGACCTCATCACAATACAAGCAAGCAACTTCCTGCTCTATGCACCGAGCATTCTTTACCAACAACAGCTCAAGACATCCTGCGATTCTCACACATCTACGAAGCACCATATAACCTTTGTCAAAATTTTGCTTCACTCATGCCATCCTCGACTCAATTTCCGCAACCAGAACTGATTCGCCAGCATGCCTCAAACCGGAACCAATATAGCACATAACCGTACAATTAGCTAATCAATAGCGAACTCCCCAACTTGGCTCGAAACCATGGATCAAACACTCCCAACAACTCATAACGTATGTACTCTATTGCTGCCTTAATACCATAGTGAGATTAAACTCAATCCTTCATAGTGAGATTAACTCTTCTGCAAATCTCGCATTCAACCCCGCAATAGTGAAGCCCACTCTCTTAAGCAATCCAAAATCTCAAATTTCAACACGCACCCTTCAATTACACCTGAGACCTTCTAACATACACGTAAGGATCATACCACTTAATAACACTCCGCAGGAGATAACCTACCTACTTCGCCTCAATTTGACATTTCCGTATACCGTCCATAGTTATACACATTACACAGCCTCTTAGTGTTCCTGAGTCTGGACTCATACCGCCACATGAAATGCACTTCACTCCCCAACTAGGAGACACGTAACGATTCTTCACGCGCCCATAACTCGGGCTACACACCAAATCACAATAGGAATCGAACAGTTAACAGTTTATCTATTATTCAGCAGACTTCTCCGTCACTACCAAGTCATATAGATACATCTCGCAGCACTAACATACTCACCACGTAGCTAACCAGCCATCACTCCCACTAATAGGGGCAATACCGAACATATAAGTTCAAAACACTTGTTCACACAATCAGCACCTCGGTGCTCAAGCCATAGGCAAGGATCCGGCCTCAAGTCTTCCAGACTGGCCCAGCAGCAAACTCACAGAGATCACGTCTCGCCCCTCGATCGAGGAATCACAAGCCATCAAGGCACATCTGATACTGGGCGCTC